>NW_006300365.1:2162806-2166695 GCF_000327345.1 Myotis davidii | reverse complement strand
TGAAGCTCCCACCCTCTCCTTTTTTAATTGTTTTTTAATTCTGGGATTTATTTACCTTCTATAGCTGTCACTGGAGCTGAGAGCCAGCTCTAGCTCTGAGGCTGTGGCTGGCTGAAAGCAAGTATCTGCATTTGTTTAGCTTCCATAATTGAAACACTGTTGCCATCACTGGCACTCTAAGCTCTGAGCCCACTGGCAGCTGAAAGCAGGTTTCCGGGTTTTTTTAGCTTCTATAATTGCAACATTGTTGCATCCAGAGCTCAGAGCTGGGCTGTGGCAGCGGGGAACCTTGGCTTCCTCCGTCACTGGAGCAAGGAAGCCTCATGTTTGCTTCAGCTGTCTGGCTGCTGGCCGCCATCTTGGTTGGAAGTTAATTTTCATATCTTGCTGACTAGCCAATGGGAAGGGTTGCGAAGTTACAGTTAATTACCATGTTTCTCTATTATTAGATAGAACTAGAGGCCCAGTGAATGAAATTAATTCATGCAAGGAAGGTCCCCTCAGCCCAGCCTGCACCCTCTCCAATCTGGGACCCCTTGGGGGATGTCCGACTGCTGGTTTAGGCCCAATTCTGGGGATCAGGCCTAAACCGTCAGTTAGACATCCGTCTCACAGTCTTGGACCACAGACTCCTAACCACTCACCTACCTGTCAGCCTGATTGCCCCTCACTGCCACCCCCCCCCACTGGCCTGGTTATCCTTTACTACCCTCCCCTGCTGGGCTGGTCACCCCCAATTGCTCCCCCTCCTGGCCTGGTTGCCCCTAATTGCCCTCCGCTGCCAACCAGGTCACCCTTAACTGCACTTGCTGCCAGCCTAGTCACCCCCTACTGCCTCCTACTGCTGGCCTGGTTGCCCCTAACTTGCCCCCATGCTGGCCTGGTCACCCCTCACTGCCTACCCTGCTGGTCTGGTTGCCCCACACAGGCTGCTATTTGGTCATTTGGTCATCCCTCACTGCCCCCGCTGCCAGACTGGTCGCCCCACACAGTCTGCTATTCAGTCGTATGTCCTGTTGTTTCATTTGTAATGGTCCCTGGGTTTTTATATATTAGGATACACAATTTAACTCAAAATAAAGACCTAAACAGAAGACTGAAAATATCAAAGTCCTAGACGAGAACATTGGAGAAAAGCATCATGATATTGAATTTGACAATTATTTCTTGGCTATGATACCAAAAGCATGGGCAAAAAAACAAAACAAAAATAGATAAATGAGACTATGTCAAACAAGAACTTTTGCACAATAAAGGAAACACTCAATTAAGTGAGAAGGCAACGTATAGAATAGGAAAAAAAATTTGTAAACTTTATATTTGATAAGGGGTCATTGAAAGTTTAGCTAAGTTACTTCATGGTATTGCTGCTTTGTCCTCCCTTTTTGGGGAAAATGGCCTGCAAAGACTTTAAACTGACACTAGACCCCTCATGCGTGTGCATGTCCTAAATAGCAGCCTGAATAGTCACAACTGAGTTCCTGATATAATTTCTTTAATTTCCCAGTTCCTCTGCCTCCCAGCACCTTCTCCTTCTATGTCCCTTAGATAAACCTCCATTAGATTTACCAAAACCCTGCTCTTTTGTTTAAATTAAGCAATTCTGCCATGGATCCTAAAAAAGGCAGATGCCCCAGGTTTTATGTCTTTCTGTCTGTGCTTTGCTCTAACCTCCCCATAAAAGATCTGCAAAGTATTTCCTCCAATAATAAACTTCCCTATTTTAATTTCTCTTATGGTCTATTATTGAACCATGACTCACCATCTGGTACCCTGTGTTCCACTTACCAAGTGTTAATTTGACAAATTCATGAAACTGGTTAATATCCAGAATATATCAAAATGCCTATAATTTAACAACAAAAAACAAAAAGAAACAAAATAAACACACACACGCACACAAAAAAGCAAAATTATAAAGGGCAAAGAATTGGTAGACATTTTTCCAATGAGGATATACAAATGACCAATAAGCATATGAAATGATACTCAAAATCAGTGTCCATAATAGCAACGTGAACTACTTTAAGTCATCACTTCACACTTGTTAGAATAACTGCTATGAAATAAATAAATAAATACAAAAATAAAATGAAAGAAAAATAAAAAATTCTGACAAGGAATAGAGAAATTGGAACCTTTGTGCACTGTTCATGAGAATGCAAACTGGGGTATCCATTATGGAAAATAGTATGGAGACCTCTAAAAATTACAAATAGATCTACCATATGATCCAGCAATTCTGCTTTTGGATATATCACCAAAGGAAATGGAATCAGTATCTCAAAGTGACATTTTCACACCAATCTTCATTGAAGTATTACTCACAATAGTTGAGATTTAAAGTAATCTAAGTGTCCATTACTGAATGAATGAATAAGAACAAGTGAAATATACATACAATGAAGTATTATTCAGCCTTACAAAAGAACAAAATCTCCTCATATAATAAAATGTGGGTGAACCTCGAGGATATTATGATAAGGAAAAGAACCTAGTCAAAAAAGTAAATATTGCTTGATTTCACTTATATGACATATCTAAATTAGTCAAACTTTTAGAAACAGAAAGCAGAATGATGGTTTCCAAGGGCTCCATGTGTGTGAGGGGGAAATGTGAATTGTTGCTTAAGGTATAGAGTTTCAGTTTTGAAATACAAAAGATAGAGATCTGTCATACAATGATATGCATATAGTTAACACTACTGTACTGTGTACTTATAAATGGGTAAGATGGCACATTTTGTCTGTTTTTTTACCACAATAAAAATAAGTAAATACAAATTTAGCCAGGAGTAAACATGTTCTTTCATTGCTTACCTTTATTGTGATCTGATATTGCTTAACAATAATAATAAAAGTTTGCATTTACGGAAAATTTACCATGTGTTGGGAGCAAAGGAGCATGGCATAGATTGTTTCCAATTCTCCCAATGAGGAAATCAAGGCTTAGAGGATTGTCCAAGTAGAGTATATGAGGCGTTATCCAAGGCGTCCCTTAAGATAAACTTAATCTTAACCATACAAATGTTCAGACATTAAGTACTTGCTAGAAAGAGACTACTCTAAGCAAGTGGGACCGAGGGTAGGCATCATCATCTGACCTTATATTAATATAGTTAAGACGGCTGGAGGAATTACGCCACACAAGAATATGCAGTTGCAAATCACCCAGCACACTTTATTACTCACAAGGTGCCTGGTGCTGTGGGCTCAGACTTAATGGGGTCCCTGGGAAGAGTGGCATCCTCTGTGGTCAGCTGCAGATCCGTCTGTGGGTGCTTTCTATAGCCATTGGGCTAGCAGGAAGAGGGCAAACAAAGTTTTCTGATCAGAGGTTTGGCCATTATTCTGCCCTCTGGCATGGAACAAGGCAGTGTGGAGTGTGGATCAAAAGGATGATCGATGTAGTCCCATTTGTTTATTTTCTCTTTAGTTTCCATTACCCTAGGAGCAGTATCAGTGATGGAATTGCTTCAGCATATGACTGAGATTTTGCTGCCTGTGGATTCCTCTAGTATTTTTATGGTTTCCCGTCTTATGTTTAAGTCCTTTATCCATTTTGAGTTTATTTTTGTGTAGATGTAAGTTGGTAGTCTAGTTTTTTTCCATGTATCTGACCAATTTTCCCAACACCATTTATTGAAGGGACTGTCTTGACTCCGTTGTATGCTCTTGCCTCCTTTGTCAAATATTAATTGAGCATAGTGGTTTCAGTTGATTTCTGGGTTCTCTATTCTATTCTATTGATCTATATGTCTGTCCTTGTGCCAGTACCAGGCTGTTTTGAGAACAGTAGCTTTGTAATACAGCTTGATATCTGGTATTGAGATCACATCCTACTTTGTTCTTCTTTCTCAAGATTGCTGCAGCTACCTGGGGTCTTTTGT
>NW_006300365.1:2161933-2162776 GCF_000327345.1 Myotis davidii | reverse complement strand
ATGGACATTTTGATGATGTTGATTCTACCAATCCATTAATACGGTATGTTCTTCCATCTGTTTATGACTTCCTCTATCTCACTATTCAGTGTCCTGTAGTTTTCCACATATAGGACATTCACCTCCTTAGTTAAGTTTATTCTTAGGTATCTTAATTTTTTTGGTGTCATGGTAAATGGGATTGGTTTTTAGTCTTTCTTTCTGTAAGTTCACTATTGGTGTATAGAAATGCCATAGATTTCTTGGCATTAATTTTTTATCCTGCTACATTGCCGAATTCATTTATTAAGTATGACAATTTGTTGATGGAGTCTTTAGGGTTTTCTATGTACAATATCATGTCATCTGGGAATAAGGACAGTTTTACTTCTTCTTTTCCAATTTGGATGCGTTTTATTTCTTCTTCTTGTCTGATCACAATGGCTAGTACTCCCAGTACTATTTCGTACAGGAGTGGTGGGAGTGGGCATCCCTGTCTTGTTCCTGTTCTTAGCGGAAATGATTTTAGTGTTTGCCCATTGAGTATGATGGTGGCTGTGGTTTTGTCATAAATAGCTTTTATTATGTTGAGGTATGATCCTTCTATTCCCACCTTGCTGTGAGTTTTTAATCAAGAAAGGTGTTGAATTTTGTCAAATGTTTTGTCTGCATCAATTGATATGACTATGTGATTTTTATCTCTCAATTTGTTTATGTGATATATCACGTTTATTGATTTGCGGATATTGTACCATCCTTCCATCCCCAGGAAAATAAACAAATGGGACTACATCAAAATAAAAAGCTTTTGCACAGCAAAAGAAACCATCAACAAAGCAACAAGAAAGCCCACTGCATGGGAGA
>NW_006300365.1:2145410-2161612 GCF_000327345.1 Myotis davidii | reverse complement strand
CTGAAAGGATATATGCACTCCTATGTTCATAGCAGCACAATTTACAATAGTCAGGATTTAGAAACAGCCTAAGTGCTCATCAGCAGACGAGTAGATTAGAAAATTGTGGTACATCTACACAATGGAATACTACGATGCTGTAAAAAAGAAGGAATTCTTACCATTTGCAACACCACTTGGATGGAACTGGAGAGCATTATGCTAAGCGGAATAAGCCCGTCAGAGAAAGATAAATATCACATGATCTCACTCATTTATGGAATATAATGAACATCATAAGCTGATGAAAAAATAGATACAGAAACAGAGTAGCATCAGTCAGACCGTCAAACCTCAGAGGGAATGTAGGGGAGAGTGGAGATAAGGGAGTAAGATCAACCAAAGGACTTGTATGCATGCATATAAGCCTAGCCAATGGACACAGGCAACAGGGGGGTGAGGGCATGAGTGGGGGTTTGGGGGGCAATTGGGGGATAAGGACACATATGTAATACCTTAATCAATAAAGAAATTAAAAAATAATAATAATAAAATATTTTTTTAAAGGATGATTGATATCTGAAGTCGGGGACCCATTTTTAAGCCTGTTCTGACCCACGGCTATCAGTAACATACGTCATCACACAAGTGTTAATCAGAGTACAAGCTGGTGATCAATCACAATGTCACTCAGAAGGTGTCTACATACGTTATTCCTAAGGGTAGCATTCAGCTATGGTCTTATCTATATGGTGCAGGTAGGGCTTGGGGCCAGAGTGGTCATTCCCTGTGCTTTTTAATATTTCACCCAAGTATTTCACAAAAAATAATTTTTCTGCATTACCTATAACATTCTTTAATTATTTTCTATTGCTGTAATATTGTAACACTCTCTACTTATTCCCTATCATTATAACCATTACTATGACAAGGGTGAAGTTATATATCTTAATCTAAAGTCGTATTTCTCACAAAAGTTTACTTTAATATTCAAATTAAGTATATCCTATTCCAAATAAACACCGTTATATATATGACCTAGTTTTGCTGTTGTTGTTATTGGGTTTTGTTTTGTTTTAGCTGATCTAAAAAATGTACATGACAAACATTTTGCAGCATGAAATTTCTTGTAGTAAATGTTATTAATTTTTCAAGCTTATTCACATTGTAACAATACATCAGTTCATTTTATTTACAATATATAATATGTATATACCTGTCGAATAATTGTAGATATTCATAAGAGAAGTATGTACTGAAATTCTGTCTTTAATAATACTCAGCTCATTTCACTGCACAGTTCTCACATGATGCAGTTTATGAGAGAAGGCATGGATTATTATCTCATTTTGTGGATAAAGATGCTGAAGTTAAGGTAAATTGAAGTAACTGAGTTTATCAAAGTAGATCTCTTTTTAATAGCAGAAGCAAAAGAGTGCCTACATCTTCTTGGTCCTTGTCGGGGATTTTTCAAAAAGCATGCTACTAGCTCCTGTTTGGAAATTTGAACCATTATTAAGAAGAGACTAAATTTCCTCAATGCTTCACATAAATTTAAGAAATGAAGCACAGGTTTCAAAAAAATTTCTCGCATTGGGTCATTTATGATTCCACTAATTTCTTCTAGAAGTTTCTTTCTCATTTATATCAATAGTATTTGGATGAAAAACTTTTAGAAGCCATGCTTAAAATATTTAAAAACAAAATTCTAGCCAATGCCATATATACGTTTATGGAAATAGAAATTACCACTTAAGTATGCATGGAACCAAAGTATATTCTTTTACCCGCTCAATTTGTGATACACCAAAGTGTCTTTAGGATGTCCTAGATTTAAGTTTGTTTATAATCATGTGTTGCATTGTTTTAATATCTCTCACTCTCTCTTTCTCTCTCTCTCTCTCTCTCTCTCTCTCGCGCGCGCGCGAGAGGGCACAGTGTTTCAGTGTAAATAACACCCTCTATCCTTCTGTTCACTTCTTGCTGCTTTAGCTCTGGTTAGTGATTTATTGTTCGCAGACAATTCCGATTCGTGTGGCCTTCCAACATAGTGGATGTGCTTCCTCAGCTGTTTGCGTGTTCTCTGACAATATTGTGTGTACTGAAAGCCAACTAAGGGGCTTTAGCTTCTTAGCTTCGTCTAATTATTCTGATTTGTACTGGTTTAAAGTCAATTGAACAGAAGCAGACAGAAGATCAGTCTCAGCCTGTTCCATTTTTTTTTTTTAAGATTGATCTTTTCTTCCTAGCTGTGCCTTGCAAGAACAGTATTCATTTTTTTTAATGTATGAGTAATTCAATATATGACTCTCCTTACAGTAGATATAATCTCTCCTTTTCCTTTAGCTTATATTCTATTAGTACTTTTAAAATGACATTTTACCAAATATCCATGGGGCCAATCCTATATAATAAAAGGGTAATATACAAAATGTCCCCTCAACTGGGAGTTTGTCCAGGGAGCTGGGCCAGCTGGCCAACCGCTCACAGATGATCCCCCCAGCTAGCCCCACCCCCAACCAGCCCCAATCAGGGCATGTTGGACCCCAAAAGTGCACGAATTCATGCACCAGGCCTCTAGTGGCAATATATATTTTTCCGGCAATATAGGCATGGCTTTTCCCTCCCACTAAATATCTCAGTCATATTCTTTAAAAAGTATTTATGGCATTATAATATATGGATAAAGTAGTAGAGCGATTATGAACATCAGCTACTACAAAGAAGGAAGGATCAAAGTTTAGCCAGAAATCTACTTAATTCAATTATATTTCAGTTGGTAAAATTTAGACATACAGGTTTGAAAAGATATTGAAGAAGGAAGTGAATGAAGAATATGAATACATATGCTAGAGAAAATACATTTTTTATATTATTCATTCAAAATTTAGGAAATGGGTGCCTATAGGATGTGAGTAAACCCAGTTTTGTTTTGTTTTAATTTTCAAATTGTTCTTAATAGTTTGCTGTTGCTCTTTACTTCTTTGTTCTCCATAACTAGATTATAAAAAGCTCAAAGAACCTTGTATGTGGATATACATAGTAAAGGCTCACAGAGAAAACAAATGGATGATTAATTAGTTAGATGAATTTCTTAATTTCTCAAAAAATTATGGTTTTATTTAATTTTAAAAGGTACTAGATACACAGCATGAGTCTTTGAAGCCTCTCCTTTAAAAAAAAATTAAAAAAAGAAAGAGATTTTTCTCACTCAACTAAGAATTAACACAAGTACTACTAATAATTTGTCTTATATTGAGTTAAGGTTTTCCATTCTTTTCAATAGCATCTTATTAACGTATTATCTTCTAAAGTAGTCTTCAATTTACTGCAGATTAAATTCCTAGAAAAGGAATTGTAATTTTTAATAATCATACCCACACCTTATTTTCCCATTGGAGCAAAATTATAATAGGAAGTTATATTTCTCTCCCTGAGAGGGCCAGATGCCCATTTTTATAGAAGTAGCCACAAATATTACATTTAATCACTGCAAATGATATACCTGCATAATCTGAATTTTTTAAAGTGTATATACTTGGGAAAGGAGAGCAGTGCCATAAGCCATCATATAAAATTGCATTTAATGTAACAGAGTGCAACAGAATACATTACCAAAGACTTAAAATAATGGAGGACATGGCAGACTATGTGAAAAGTACTTCACAGGCACAGAGCCCAAGCCTTGAAACTGTATCCAGTGCCACAGCCACAGTACCTTAAGAATATGAAGAGCAGGTTAATAACCAAGCACTTCTCTGTCCAGGTGTTTTAGGCTCCTCAAAACCATGGTCACAGAGACTAATTCCTTTAAAAACCTTGTTAACAAATTGGACTTCACATTCAGGTTATTCTGACCCTCAAACAGGATATCAGTATCTCCAGGTACCTGTGCTGTTCTGTGTTCTTGACCTATCATAGTTTCCTATCTCCTAACCTTGTCTCACATTGCTTCTTCTCCCCTGACCTTTCCACTCAGACCTGTGGTTTCACTGAAAGATTTACTTAACACCATTTCTCAGCTAAAAATGTCATTTCCCTAAAGACACTAAGATCCCAGAAACACTCACAATTGGAAGCTGTCTGTGGAAGAGGCTGCTTAATTGTTCATCACAAACTTTTTGTTTGTTTGTTCATTTTTCCCCTCTTGGCCACACACAGCCCTTGCAATTGGTGTGAAATACATTGCATCCAGCTCTGGACCATTAAAAACGTCCCATGTGCAGTCTTCCAAAGAGCTGTTCTCTTTCCTTCTAGCAATAATGGAGATTAGTCCAGGGACGCCTTGGGAACTACCTGATGGGATGGCAAGTGAAAGGAACCCAGGTCCCTATATCACTTCTTGGCGGAAAGCCTGACGGGAGAGCTAGTGACTGGAATTGTTACATAGCATACAATAAATGATTTTTAGTTTAAGCCACGTAGTTATGGATGCTTTTCAGTTTCAGCTTCCAGTAGTGCCCTAATGAATACACTGTCCATTTAGTCACACCATAGTCCCCTAGGACTAAGAGGCATTTTTTACATCCTTTTTTTAAAAAAAATTCCCAAATATCTTTTAGGGTTTTTATTGTTTATCTCACCTCCATGCCTCTTCAGTTTTTCTTATTACACGGTCACAACTGGAATTTATTATTGCCCGAAACATCTATACCTCTGACATATTAAACTCAAATACAGTGGGGCCTTGACTTACGAGTGTCCCGACTAACGAGTTTTTTTGAGATACCAGCTGTCTCTCGGCCGATTTTTTGCATTGAGTTGATAGAGTAATTTGAGTGTAATGAGCTCCTTAATGAGCTCGGCCTCAGAACGAATTAAACTCGTAAGTCAAGGCCCCACTGTACACCATTCCCATATCATAGCCTCCACTTAGCTCACTTACTCAGTTACTCTTACTTGGCTTTCTTTTTGCCTCCATACCATATTCTTTCCCTCAACTCCTCTACTTCCTCCTTTCACTCGCCTGACTGTCCTCACTTTCTGGCTGCGATGACATGCTCCGGCACTTCCATTGCCCTCTTTTCAGTATTGGTGACTTCATTTGCCAGTTGACCCTCTGCAGCCGATTAGTAGCACTCACCCGCATGGATTGGTACCTCTGTCAATTGAAGGTCTCTGATGTCAATGAAGCTCTCAATGTGATTGGGAATAATTCTGTGTTTTCCTAATCAATTTCTTCTCCCATCCTCCACAGTAATTATTTTAAACCTTCTACATTTCCCCAATTCTATGATACGCCACCATGCCTCTCTCTTAGCCAATAGCCTGTTTATCACTTCACAGAAGAAATAGAAGTTACTAGAAGGAAATCTGTTATAACGTCCTACTATAAACCCTAAAATTAATTCATATCTCATTAATGGAAAATATGTCTCTTAATGTAGTTAATCTTTCACTTATGATTGGGATCTCTTAGGTTGCTAGATAAAATACAGAATTCCCAGTTAAATTTTAATTTTAGGTATTGTTTTTAAAAGTATAGTCTCTGGCAATATCTGGAACAAACTTATACTAAAAGTTATTGGTTATCTAAAATTCAATGTTTTCTGTACTTCTTGGCTTTTTTGTTTTTACTTTTTACTAAGTATACTAACCTGATTTACTGTACTTCTACCCTTTATCTAGCTTCCCACTAAATATTCCACTCTCTTTGGTGTCTTCAGTATACCATCTCTACTGGTTATATCTCATGAACACTTAGCTTACTCAGTTACCTCCCAAATGAAATTGTTCTTCCTCTCCCCCATGTTTCTCCTGAATGGCATGAACCCACAAAAACTTGCATCATAATAATGAAATCTAAAATAGAAGCTTTTTCATTCAAGGTGGGTGGTCTAGGAAATGCTTGGCTAAAATCTTTGAAATACAATGTCTTTTTAAACCACATCATATATTTAATAATTTTTTCCTCTATCTTGGGAAAAGGATGAATTATCACATTATAAGATTAACCTCTAGTTCTCAAATAAGCTCCCAGAAAATCTGTGTATAGCTTTCTCAGAAAAAAAATGGGTATCATACAATTAAATTAAGTATCCTATATAATAAAGAGCTAATATGCAAATGGTCATCATGCCCTCACATCCTCACACCCTCATGCCATCTTGCCATAACTGCTCAGACACTCAACACTGGGGAGATAGAAATGGGGACCACCTAGGCACAAATGAGCTTGCAAGAAAGGAACAAGCTTGTGAAAGAGGAATGGGGACAAGCCAGGCTGTGGCCCAGGAGAGGGACAAGCTGCCCACCCCACAATCCCAGATGCAAGTGGCTGTGGCTGCACCTGCAGCCTGGGAGAGGGATAAGCTGCCTGCCCTGTGGTCCCGGGCACCTGCAGCTGTGGCCTGGGCAAAGCTGGTCACTCATGGTCCCCTGTGACTGTTGCCAGCCCAGACAAAGCCAGCCCAGGTCCTGGGTGCCTACCGCTGGCCAGAGGGAGGGAAGCCTGGGTCCTGGGTGCCTGCATCTGGCTGGAGAAGGAAATCCTGAGTCCCAGGTGCAAGGTGAGGCAGAAGGGGTTAGGGGCAATCAGTCCAGCATAGGAGCAGTTCAGGGTGATCAGGCTAGTAGGGGAGCAATTAGGGGCAATCAGGCAAGCAGGCAGAGGTGGTTAGGGGCAATCGGGCAGGCAGGCAGAGGTGGTTAGGGGCGATCAGGCAGGCACGCAGGCAAGCGGTTAGGAGCCAACAGTCCAGGATTGCTAGAGGCAGTTGGACATCCCCCGAGGGGTCCCAGATTGGAGAGGGTACAGGCTGGGCTCAGGGACCCCTCCCTCTGTGCATGATTTTCATGCACCAGGCCTCTAGTAACACATTAAAATTTAAAAGTTTATATGAGAATTTTTTGGCCAAATGTGTGACAGATTTTATTTACCCTTGCCATTAAAAAACAAAAGCCTTTGAAACTGCCTCAAATTATCTAACGGAGTAATAATAACTGCTTGCCCTTAATGTTAGTCACTGGATCTAAGAAAGAATAATAACAATGTCCAGACTACAGTTACCCACTATTTGCTAGCTTTCTGTTGTCCCAAATATCTGCTTCATGGCTTATTTAAAATAACTAAAACCTGGACCCACCCTAGAGAAAGGAGATATTCATTATTTTGTCAAATACTTAACAGAGAAATATGCGTAGAATAATGAGTTAAATGATCCATAGCTACTAGGATGTTGCACACATATAGGCTGTACAGTACTAAAACAATATTTCTACATGTTATCTACTTTTCCTTGCTTCTAATTATGATTTTCTAAAAATATGTTTTTGTTGATTTTAGAAAGAGATGAAGGAAAAGGATTAGAGAGATAGTAACATTGATGAGAGAGAGTTATTGATTGACTGCTTCCTTCATGCCTCCTGTGGAGGATTGAGCCTAAAACCAAGGCATGTGCCCTGACCAGAAATTGAACTAGAAGCTGCTTGGTTCATGGGTCGATGATCAACCACTGAGCCATCCCAGCCAGTCTAAATATGACTTTTTGTTAGGTAGTGCTTCCTGATGTCTGCAATGGTAGATGGAAATACTAATTTCATTTAATGGAAAAGAAAGATATTTTAAAGAAATCTAGAATGTATTTCCTTCTATTTTACCATCATCACAGATTTTACTATGGGAATATTATTTTGGGGGTATATTTTGGTGTGGAACCAACTGAAAATTTATAGGACACTAATAGTTATAACCAGTTTCTCAACCTTGGTACCACTGGACATGCTCAGGAGTCTGAGACATGGCTCTAAGCATTGCAGGACATTTAATAGCAGCACTGGCCTCTCCCTACCAGAGACCAGAAGCATCCACATTCAAGGTGTGACAACAAAAATGCCTCTAGGCACTGCCTTTGGAGAAGGAGGCAAAATTGCTCCAGATTGAGGACCACTGCTTTATACATAATGTCATTAATATGGGCTAATACCTGTAATTCCCTAGACAGAGCTGATCTCCCACATCTCAAGACATTCAAATCCTTACCTGAAGGACATGCTTTTTACCATCCACTATCTTCTATTCCAGTGGTTCTCAACCTTCCTAATGTCGTGACACTTTAATACAGTTCCTCATGTTGTGGTGAACCCAACCATAAAATTATTTTCGTTGCTACTTCATAACTGTAATTTTTCTATTGTTATGAATTGTAATGTAAATATCTGATATGCAGGATGTATTTAGGCGACCAATGTGAAAGGGTCGTGTGACCCACAGGTTGAGAACTGCTGTTCTATACCTCCATAGTGACTCTAAACTCTGACAATCTACAACTGGCAAAAAAAGGAATACCAGTGTGGGACTTTGGTGACATTAAGCAGGCTTTGCTGTCATGTTTTAGGCTATCAACTTCTTGGCCTTTATAAATAACTAGAGGCCCAGCACACATGAAATTGTGTGCGGTTAGGGTCCCTAGGCCATCTTCTGCCCACTGGCCAGTCCCTGCTGCCACCCCCTGGTTCACCGTGGTTCCCTGATCACACCATGGTTCCAGTTCCCTGGAGCCTGCGGCCAGGAGGAGGGACCAAGAGGTCAACATTCCACCCACTCACCAATCCCACCCCGCTGTTCCATTCGCAGTGGATCCCCATTTGCCATGCTGCAATGGGACACTGCAGGGCTGGGAGGGAAGGGATGGAGAGGTGCTCAATGCACTTAATGGTGACCAGTTGTTTTCTCCTCCTGGTCATAACGGACACTGGCTTTTTATATATATAGACTAGAGGCCTGGTGCACAAAAATTTGTGTACTCAGGGTGGCGGGTCCCTCAGCCCGGCCTGTGCCCTCTCCCAGTCTGGGACCCCTCAGGGGATGATCACCTGCTGGCTTAGGCCTGCTCCCCAGGGGATTGGGCCTAAGCTGGCAATCAGACATCCCACTGTCAGCCTGGGAGCCCTGAGGGGATCTCCACTTGCAAAGCGGGGAGCAGGCCTAAGCTGCAGTCGGACATCCTTAGTGCTGCTGAGGAGGCAGGAGAGGCTCCCACCATCACTGCTGTACTGGCAGCCATCAGCCTGGCTTGTGGCTGCGCTGCCCTCCCCCATGGGAGTGCACTGACTACCAGGGGGCAGCTCCTGTGTTGAGCATCTGCCCCCTGGTGGTCATTGCGCATCACAGTGACTGGTCGACCGGTCGTTCAGCCACTCCATCGCTTAGGCTTTTATATATATACTAGTGCCCCGGTGCATGGATTCGTGCACATTGAAAGGATATTAATTAGAAGGTGGACAGTGTGGTGGGACTGGGCAAGTCGCCTGGACATGCCCTGGAGCCAACCTCCCTTGGTCCTTCCCCAGCCGGCCGCCCTGACATTGCAGCTTGATGGGCGTCTGTGAAGTGAGCGGGGTCCCTCCCACAGGTGGGGTCCCTTGGCCTGGCCTGCAGGGATCACTCCAGCTCCATGGCCCCGGCTGGCTGAAAGCAGGTATCTGGGGTTTATTTATCTTCTATAATTGAAACTTTGTTGTTTTGAGTGGAGCTCAGAGTCGCCACGGCAGGCGGAAAGCTTGGCTTCCTCCATCATTGGGGCAACCAAGCCTCCTGCTTGCTTCAGCTCCGTGGCTGCTGGCTGCCATTTTGGTTGAGTTAATTTGCATATAGTCACTCTTATTGGCTGGTGGGCATGGCTTAAGGTGTAGTGAAGCTATGGTCAATTTGCATGTTTGTCTTTTATTAGTGTAGATGCTCAGTGTCTCACTAGAAAGGTGTTCATTGACTATAAGTAGGGTCAGTAGCATGTATATTCCCTTTGTTTATTCCTCAGGAATAAGAAATACTGATTATTGTCACCAAGATACACTACCCAATATTATGTCCAATCTGACATTTAAATGGGAACATAAGTAAGGCAATCATCTGAATAGACACTCAAAATGGTATTCTTTCCACAGAGTCCTTAAATATGCCTGAGATAGCCTAGTTCAGCACTAGTGTAATGAATGGTATATCTCAAGCTACCTGACAAATTGTCTGTGACCATTGCAAGTTTTGAGTCCCTGTTATCCCACCATCCTCCTGGTATCATTCTGCCTCTAGTCCTTCCAAATTGGAATTATTATTTGTTGCAATGAACAAATTATATTCAGAAACTCTTTCTAGTTGTTTCAGAATACAGAATGTCTTCTCAGTGAAACTCCTATTCAATTCCTGCTTGATAAATTATTCCAGAGGCCTGAATATTTATAATTACATTTTAATCAACAGCAAGCAATGATCTCAGCACTATTTTGTCAATGGTGGTTTAAAACTTTAAAGAATCTTTTCTCATATTCTTTAAAAAATATCAACCACACCACACTTTCTAACAGTCCTTAATCCTAACCACTTTTGTATCATCATCTCTGAAAGGTGGAAAGGTTTATGAAAATGCTCAAAAAAGTAATTTCAAACTAAAATAATAATAATAGTAATTGTAACCTATGACAAATAAAGGTTGTATGTCTGTTTATCTTTCTTAGAAATATGTATCTAGTTATACTCTTAAAAGCCAGTACTGAAAACTGCTATCACCCTAGCAGGCCATAAGGAACTCTGGATTGTTGCTGTGAGTTTAATGACTGATATTCCAAATATATAGTAACCTTCCCAGATTTCTTGGATATCTCCCTGACTGGAAATAAACTTGAGAGTCCAAAATAATGTCAGTTATTTTATCTGGTCCCTAAATCATTGACCTTGACAGAGTGATATTCCTTAAATATTCTCTAAAATGCCTGAGGTCTTGCAGCTAGGTTCATCTGTTCTCATTTTTTATCATTTATATCACATTAATGGGGTAAAAACCTTTGATTCCTAGTGTATAACCTCCCATGCAATCTTCTCCTCCTTTTTTGCAATGACTGGAAATTAGGTAAGTCAAAGCTGTATAGATTTAATTACAAAGCACGTTTCCCTCATCGGGAGTCTGACAACTTGGGCTAACTGGAAACTGACCGCCTATGCCCCCAACTTCTATTTGATGATGTGCATTAACCCGAAGTCTGGGTATGAAGAATTTGTCTAAATAGTGCTTTATTCCCATGCAAGTTGGAATAGGATTTGATGAGTTCACTTATTTTAATCACGTTTCCAGAGGTCTGACACGTCTCATAAAGGAACATGTATCATTCATATCATGACTAAAATATTAGAGTGACCAGGGTCCCGCTCTTTGGCATTTCAACAATCTAGACAAATGCTCTACAAAGGCAACCCACTGGTCTTTAACATTAGACAATATAGTCCATTATCAAAAAGGATTTTCTTACATGGAATCCAGAAGAATCCATAAAAATGTATCTATTTTGGACTTGAACTATTATAATTGAAATGAAAATTACACTGGGTGTACTCAGGAGTACCTGTTGCATTCTTTCACATTGAATCTGCCCCTGCTCCTGATTCTCAAAATGCAAGAGAATCTTGTTCTTCTATGGGTGGCCACGGACATAAGACAACTGATAGCTGAGATCTCAGGGAGAACATTCATCTCTCAAACTCCATGCACTCCCTCTCTCATTTCCTCTTCCCCTATGATCTTGTCAATCCACAAAGCTTCCTTATTTTGCCATGTAAAGATTACATTAGAATAAAACTATCTTCTTCTCTCACTGAGCTGCCATTATAGTCTTCTAATTGGTCTCCCTATAATCATTTGTGTTTTCCTATAGATTGTTCCACAAACAGCGGCTAGATGATTTCTAAAAATGTAAATCTGATTTTTTTCTTTTTAAAGCCATCTAGAAGCCTATCATAACACTTAGAATTGAAATGCAGAAATACATAGAAATTCAGGAGTGCTGTATTTCTCTCTTAACTTCTCAGAAAAATATTATAATCTCTACCATGATTCTCTCTACATAAAAATTAAAAACAAATGACAACATACTGTATTATTTTCCCTTTATACACATGATAGAGACTGCTAATATATACTAAACTCCTTCACAAAATTGTGTTTTTAAAACAGTGGAAACTAAGGAGAAAATAAATAAATGGGACTATATCAAAATAAAAAGCTTCTGTGCAGCAAAAGAAACCATCAACAAAATAAGAAAGCCCACTTCATGGGAGAACATATTTGCCAATGTTATATCCAATAATAGGTTAATCTCCAAAATTTATAGGGAACTCATATGACTTTACAAAAGGAAGATACATAATCCAATTTAAAAAATAGGCGAAGGACCTGAATAGACACTTCTCAACAGAGGGCATAACGAAAGCCAAGAGGCATATGAGAAAATGTTCAAAGTCACTAATCATCTAAGAGATGCAAAACAAAATGATAATAATGTACCACCTCACACCTGTCAGAATGGCTGTCATCAATAAATCAACAAACAACAAGTTTGGTGAGGATGTGGAGAAAAAGAAACCCTCTTGCACTGCTGGTGGGAATGCAGACTGGTGCAGCCACTGTGGAAAGCAGTATGGATTTTCCTCAAAAAATTAAAATTGGAACTCCCTTTTGACCCAGTGATCCCACTTCTAGAAATATATCCTAAGAAACCAGAAACACCAATAAAAAATAATACATGCACTTTTATGTTCATATCAGCACAATTTACAGCAGCAAAGATTGGAAACAGCCTAAGTGCCCATCAGCAGATGAGTGGATTAAAAAACTTCGGTACATCTACACAATGGAATACTATGCAGCTATAAAAAAGAAAAAAAAGAAAGAACTCTTACCATTTGCAACAGCATGGATGGACCCGAACTGAAGTGAAATACGCCAGTCAGAGGAAGATAAGTATCACATGATCTCACTCATATGTGGAATCTAATGAACAAAATAAACTGATAAACAAAAATAGACCCAAAGACATAGAAGCCAAAAAGACATTGAACCTTAGAGGGAAGGCAGGGGATTGTGGGCAGGTGGGAAAAGTTCAACCAATGAACTTGTATGCATATATGGATAACCCAGGAACATAGACAATAGGGTGATGAAGGCCTGGGATGGGGGTCAGGGCAGGGTGCAGGCTGGGTGGAGGGAGGAAGGGGACATATGTAATACTTTCAACAATAAAGATTATAAAAATGAAGCCATGTTCTAGGCTCAGGTAATTCTAAACAGGCTTTCACCAGTGTGAATATTAAGTGGTTTTTTTAAAACCTTTTGAATGCAGGGAAATTCTTTGCAATCTTGTCATTCTGGGAAATCTGGTATCTCTAATCCTACCTATTCAAAGTCGCTAGCATCATTTTCAATCATTGGGAATGCCATCTCTTTTCTTACTCCAATACACAACTTTCCAAATGCATCCTCCCAACTTAGATGCTAGAATCATTTTTTCTGAAAATTACTAACCTAATGATAGAATGTAGAGAGATGAGTGAGGGAAGGAGAAGGTGAGGGTAAAAGGAAGAAAAGAGGAGGAGAGAAGAGGAAAGAATGAGGAGAGGAACAATGAGGAAGGGAGGAAAGAGGAGAGGCAGACAATGAAGCGAGCCCTTGAGATATGACTAATGTAAATTTAGAATTCAGACTTGATGTTATAGGCAGTTAGACAGATATGAGCAAAGCAAGGATGATGTACCAGGTACAGAGACACTCACCAGGGCAAAGAGCCATGGATGCGTAGCAAGGGGAAAAATGGGAAAATAAGAACCTCACCTCCAGGATAACCTTTCCTCCTCTAGCATATTATTGGTCATGCTGTTTGGACTCCCCTGATTTTCCTCCTTAAAGAAAATAGCTAAGGCCTTAGTTGTAATTCAGCTCCAGGACCAGCAAAGCATCCAAATCAGGCAAGTGACACCATGGCTGCCACAGGACCAGCTGCATTGGTAATGACCTCCCTTCTCCAGCTCAGACCAATCAGTGGAGACCACAACCTTGAAAGCACACAACTGGAAGGTAATGAATATCCTATTGCAGTGGTTCTCAACCTTGGCTGCACATAAGAATCACCTGGGAATATTTTTAAAATCCTGATTTCTGGGCCTCATCCTCCGGAAATTCTTTTTCATTACTAATGTTGTGGCCCCACCCCATAATAAAGAAACAGAATTTCTGGAGTATGAGGCCCAGAAATCAGGATTTTAAAAAGATCCCCAGGTGATTCTAATGTGCAGCCAATGTTGAGAACCACTGTCCTATTGAAACCCTCCCCTAATATCTCCACTAAGATTTCCACCTGTAAGAGAGAGATGAATACGAGAGGATGAAGGTCCCAATATGTGCTCTCTTCCAGGGGACCAAACCTGTACTATGCCCTTCTCCCTTCTTCCCTCTCAGAGACTCCACCAGACTTGCAAACAGAGGAGCAAAGTACAGTTGCAGCTCATCCGAGGCTAACACCCCTGAACCTGTCCCCAAGGCCCCCTTTTCTCTGACTTCCCAGTGAGCCAAAGCAGCCCAGCCTAGGCTCCCCTGTTGCTTTTTCTATGCCCTTTCTGGTTTCACTGTCCTAAGTGTGTTTTTGCTGTGGCCAATAAATTCTTACCTTGCTACACTTTGTCTCTTGATTAAAATCTTTCCTTCAAGAAGATAAGAACCAAGGTAACGTCTCTCCCAGTAACATATAGACCTGGAAGTCATTGGTGATTTTGAAAAGAGCTGATTGGAACAGTGGGTAAAAGGAAGAACTATTAGAGTGGGGTTATAAGAAGCAGGAGGCAGGAGCATAAATGCAGTGTTTATAAACAACACTTTTTTAAAAATATATATTTTATTGATTTTTTACAGAGGAAGGGAGAAGAGGGATAGACAGTCAGAAACAAGAGATAGAGAGTTAGAAACATCTAAGAGAGAGAAATATCAATCAGCTGCCTCCTGCACACTCCCTACTGGGGGTGTGCCTGCAACCAAGGTACATGCCCTTGACCAGAATCAAAGCTGGGACCCTTTAGTCCACAGGCTGACGCTCTATCCACTGAGCCAAACCAGGTAGGGCTATAAACAACACTTTTGATGAGTTTTGCTTTAAGAAAGATGAAAAAGAAGTTAAAGTAATGAAATTTTGTTTTAAAATATGTAATATTTTGGTATATTTGTGTTCTCATATAAATGATCTTAGAGAAAAGTTAGTATATTAGAAAATATAAGAATAAACCATAGAAATAAAAACTTACAAATAGGGGATAGATGATCAAATCCTACACCAAAGAAATGAATGGACTTAGAAGGCGGGGTTACTGTAACAGAAGAGAAGAAGGATCTGGGCCCTGATGTGTGGTGTTAAACAGTCCTGAGAATCAGAAGCTAAAGGAGATTTTGTATTAGTTTCCTATTGCTGCTGTAATAAATCACCACAAAATTAGTATCTTAAAACCACACAAATTTATTCTCTTTCAGTTCTAGAGGTCAGAGGTCACTTGTATTCCATGCATCAGTGCCCCTTTCTCACTCTGATTCCTATTGTGTCCTTCTCCTAAGACCCCTGTGAACACATTGGGCCTGCATGTGCCATCTAGAATAATGTCCCCACCTCTAGATCCTTAATTTGATCATATATGCAAAGTCCCTTTTGCCATATCCTACCTAATAAAGAGGAAATATGCTAATTGACCCTCATGCTGTCACAAAGATGGTGGCGCTCACAGCCAATAAGGAGGGAATATGCTAATTGACTGCCCCACCCACAAAGATGGCGGCGCCCACAGCCACAAGATGGCCGGCAGGGAAGGGATGTCGGGGGGGACCAGGCTGGCAGGGAAGCAGTTAGGCATTGGTCAGGCTGGCAGGGGAGTGGTTAGGGGGTGATCAGGCTGGCAGGCAGAAGCAGTTAGGGGCAATCAGGTAGGCAGGCAAGCAAGCGGTTGGGAGCTAGCAGTCCTGGATTGTGAGAGGGATGTCCAACTGCCCACAGGAATCGGGCCTAAACCAGCAGTCGGACTTCCCCTGAGCGGTCCCAGATTGGAGAGATTGCAGGCTGGGCTGAGGGACACCACCCCCCAGTGCATGAATTTTGTGCACCGGGCCTCTAGTAAGGACATATTCACAGATTGTGGAGATTAACAAATGGACATATTTGTGAGAGGGCAAAGGAACATTATTCAACTCACTACACTTTTCTTCTGATAGCTTCTGTTTCCTTAATTAAAAAATAAATAACTAAAAGAATCAGCTGAAAATTAGAATAGGGGAGAGATTATAGAACATTTAAGGAGAGAAGAGAAAATATAAAAATGTTAACTCAAAGAGTGAAAAGAGAATTTACTAAGCAAATAAAGTAAGGATGCTTTTTATTAAAGGGTCATCTCAAATGAAGATCTTTCATTTAAAACAGAAATCTTACCA
>NW_006300365.1:2141359-2144973 GCF_000327345.1 Myotis davidii | reverse complement strand
AATGATCTCAAACTTCTAGCTGCAGAATTGCAAAACAACCCCACAAATTCATGTTTTTAAAGGCACCTAATTTGTGATACTTGGTTATCATGATCCTAAAAACTATACAATAGGGAATTTTGCTTTGTTAGAGTTCCAGAAAGCATGGTGAAAGAGTTTGATGAGTTGAGATGGGGAGTGGTCAGATTCTGAATCAAATTAGCCCTCAGAGGTCGCCAACCTTTCGGAATCAAGGACCACCGGCTGGATTAGAGGATTCTCAGGGGATAGAACTGTGGCGATGTGGAATGATCTGGAGACATGGATTTCTTGTTGACTGAAGAAAACAGAGAGGTACTGTACCCCAAGATTAACAGAGGAAGTATTTTATTGGAAGGAACATACTCAAATCTAAGTAAAATTTGCATTTTTCAACTATCCTTTCAGATGATTAATAGTGGAGAGGTAATAAGTTTTAAGGTTATGGGCTTTCTTATCACCGTATGATTCAGAATTCAGAGCATATTGCTAAAGGAAGAATTTCTGGTAGAAAGGGAAACTAATAAGTGTTTTTATTTTGTTTAAATTTTATATCATAGCTAAAGAAATAAGTAGTATTGATAATATTGTTTGAAGAATTTAGGACTGACCAATACCTAGAGCTGCAAGTCTGATAGAAAATAATTAGAGTAATAGAGAGCCTGGCACACAGTGCCACATACACAATGGACCGTAATAAATGCTTACTGAAGGGAACAGCATTGAATTAGTAACACCAGGAAATAGCCAGATTAAATAGTGAAGAAAAACTTGGAATGAAAAATAACAGAAAGGTTATGTTAGTTATTGAATTCACATATAATTACAAGCCACTTCATAAAAACCCTAACAAAAACAACATAACACAGTCGAGTAAAGTCATTAAAAATCAGAGACCCACTTTTTAGATAATGAGACCCAGTTTTAAAATTGTGAGCCACATTTTATGTAATTTCCCAAGGGAATTTCTTTTTAACTTTTAACAGCTGAGTGTATTGGCAAATACTTGGCAACTCATATCTTAATAAGCCAACAAAAAACAACAAATCAATAAGCTGTGAAATAACAAATATTAACAATTAGTGTTGAGTATAAACTGTAACCACATCAGAAGGTAAATACACTCCCAACCGTTGCTGCTTTCGGTGCTGATAACAATCGATGTACAACTGATATCAGATGAAGTGGGTGTCCTCTTCCCCATCAGGAGCTGCTTGGGGATGTATTTCTTTTTTTTAATTCTGTTTTATTGCTTAAAGTATTACAAAGAATAGTACATATGTCTCCTTTTTTCCCCCTTGACCTTCCCCCAGCCTCCCCTACCCCCCAGTGTCTTGTATCCATTAGTTATGCTTATATGCATGCATACAAGTCCTTCGGTTGATCTCTTACACCCCTCCCCCACCGCCTGCTCCCAACCCTCTCCGGCCTTCCCACTGTAGTTTGACAGTCTGTTCGATGCTGCTCTGCCTCTAGAATCTCACAGAAAGAGTGATTTGTATTTCTGTGGAAGTAAATTCCTGAGTTTACAAAGTTCTTTTCCCTTATTCCAGTCATAGAAGTGTGGCTGGGGTTTCAGTAAAGCTAGAAGCAAAGCCAGTTTCCAGAGTTTTCTTTCCATGTGATGACAGGGCCAGGACATCATCAGGCCAGTTGCAGTCCATTAGCCCATTGTGTGGGGGAGGTTCCGCATGGCCGTGGGCCACATGGGAGAATGCCAGGAAGCCAAGCATGAGCCATAAGCCAAGTGTGCCAAGAAGAACCAAGAAAGCAAACTTCTTTGCTCAAGGAATGATATATTCCAAGTTTCTGTGTGCTCGCAGTGGCCATGCTCATTCGGTTCAATGACCTCTCTTCCCAGGTGTGACTGACAGCAAGCACCTTCCCTAGTCATCCCAACTTCACTGGGGCCTGTCTATCTTCCCTTTGTCCAATCCCCTTCCCCCAGTGTTTTGCAGGTAACTGCCTATAATGTCCAGCCTTCCCTTTGCTCCTTTCCTATCATTAAGAACTAGCTTAATTCATCAGTATCACAACAAATAGAGTAAGCCTCAGTATAAGGAACCCAAGTATTAATTACTATTTATTACCCTGACCAAATATACAAGATCATCAGCCTTTTGACATAGAAACTTTTTAATCACTAGATAAATTGACAACACTTTCTTTCATGGCGAATGCAGTTCAATTAGCTCCTGCTTGAATGTGATATGTCTCTGTTTTGTTTACTTTGCATGTATAGTTTGTACTTGTGCTGCTTTATTATTGAGGACAAAGGCCCATCTCTGTTTCCTCTTTCTTGCTGTACATGAAAGAAGCAGCATATAAAATTTTTCTTTGAATTTACCAATCAGATTCATAAAAGGGAAAGTGAAGTTGTCCTTAAAATGTCTAGAAGATTTTTATGACTAAGGAGTAATTGTAATTAATGTGGTAAAATAAAGAAAGCTACCCAATTACAGCTGACAACTATAGAGATTAAGTGATGTTAAAACTCTTGGACTTAAAGATGTTAATAAAAAACAAAAAAATGTGCTCAGTTGTTCAAATCTGAAGTTAGGAATTTAGAGTAGTGAATATAAAATAATACATAAACAAAACTACTTATAATTTTACAGGATGATCTAAGAGGATAATGGCTAAGAGGATGAGTTATAGAACTATATAAACGCCCATCACGTTATAGCTTTGTAACTTAAATTCACCTTTATCTCTAAAATGTTTGACAGTAATAAATCTGCTTTATATAGATTTGTGAAGATTACATGAATTGGCATATAAGAAGTGTTTAGAACAGTGTTTCTCAACCTTCTGGCCCTTTAAATACAGTTCCTCATGTTGTGACCCAACCATAAAATTATTTTCATTGCTACTTCATAACTGTAATGTTGCTACTGTTATGAATCATAATATAAATATCTGATATGCAGGATGGTCTTAGGAGACCCCTGTGAAAGGGTCGTTCGACCTTGAAAGGGGTCTCACCTGCTGCTGGCACTGGCCCTGCTTGTACTTGCTGCTGATGCTGGAGCTGCTGCTCACACCAACTGCTGATGCCCAGTGCTGGTCTCGATCGCTTGGCGCCGTCAGCAGGTGCGAGTGGCCGCTGCTGACCCTGATCACCCCTCAAGGTTTCTCCACCTCCCCCTGGGGCGATCAGGGCAGCAGCCACCAGTCACACCCACTGACAATGGCAGCTCCACACTCTTTGCTCCCACGTGCCATGGTCCTGCCCAGTGGTCTCACCTGCTGCTGGTACTGGCCCTGCTTGTACTTGCTGCCGATGCTGGAGCTGCTGCTCACACCAGCTGCTGATGCCCAGTGCTGGTATCGATCGCTTGGCGCCGTCAGCAGGTGCGAATGGCCGCTGCTGACCCCGATCACCCCTCAAGGTTTCTCCACCTCCCCCTTGGGCGATCAGGGCAGCAACCACCGGTCACACCCACTGACAATGCCAGCTCCACATGCACCCGCTGCTGGTGCTGGACCCAATCGCTCTGTACCATCAGAGGGTGCAAGCAGGGCTGGCACCCTCAGCACGTGGGAGTGGTAGCAGTGGGAGAAGGACTGCCGGCAGGCAGACAGAGGACCGGCGG
>NW_006300365.1:2130083-2141309 GCF_000327345.1 Myotis davidii | reverse complement strand
GAATATAGCGAATAATCCTATGTGATAAAAGCCTTATATGCAAATCATGGAACAACCAGAATGACTAGTCATTATGATACACACTGACCACCAGGGGGCAGACACTCAATGCAGGAGCTACCCCCTGGTAGCCAGTGCACTACCACAGGGGAGTGCCGCTCAGCCAGAAGCTGGACTCATGGCTGGCCAGTGCAGCAGTGTGGCGGGAGCCTCTCCTGCCTTCGTGGCAGCACTAAGGAGCAGGGAGCCAAGCAGTAAGGAGCCTGCTGCAAAGGAACAGTGAGCCGAGTGATAAGGAGCAAGTAAACAGGAAGTAACAAGCAAAGGATCTGGATTGTGAGAAGGATGTCTAACTGCCGGCAGGTGGACATCCCCCGTGGTTGCACCCGCTGCTGGTGCTGGACCCAATCGCTCTGTACCATCAGAGGGTGCAAGCAGGGCTGGCACCCTCAGCATGTGGGAGTGGTAGCAGTGGGAGAAGGACTGCAGGCAGGCAGACAGAGGACCAGGGGCCACGAAGGGAGGGGCCAGACAGTGGCGCAGAGAATGGGCCGAGACCAGCCCCTGTGCCCACCACAGCCTCAAGGTCCACAGTTTCTTTTAAGGTGCACGAATTTGTGCACTGGCACCCTAGGCTATATAATAAAAGCCTAAGTGACCATTATGGTGGAACAACCAGAATGACTAGTCATTATGATACACACTGACCACCAGGGGGCAGACACTCAATGCAGGAGCTCCCCCCTGGTAGCCAGTGCACTACCACAGGGGAGTGCCGCTCAGCCAGAAGCTGGACTCATGGCTGGCCAGTGCAGCAGTGTGGCGGGAGCCTCTCCTGCCTTCGTGGCAGCACTAAGGAGCAGGGAGCCAAGCAGTAAGGAGCCTGCTGCAAAGGAACAGTGAGCCGAGTGATAAGGAGCAAGTAAACAGGAAGTAACAAGCAAAGGATCTGGATTGTGAGAAGGATGTCTGACTGCCGGCAGGTGGACATCCCCCGTGGTGTCCCGAACTGCGAGAGGGCACAGGCTGGGCTGAGGGACACTCCTCCCCATGTGTATGAATTTTATGCACTGGGCCTCTTAAATAAATATTAGTACTATCAGTTATTGTGATTGTATCACTGTGGGAGACCAGAACATGCCACCAGAAAAATATTTCTCTTTAGCATAGGATTATTTGGTCTGATTTTTTTTTTCCAAAATAGCAGACAGGAGCTGTGAAAAAGTATGTTACCCTTTTGTAAGGGAAATTTACATTTATAACGTGTCAATGTAAGAAATATCCAACCTGCAGAGAATTTGTATGAGTATATTAGCACCAAACAGAGGACAATTGCTGGGACAGACTCAAAATTTCAAGGAACTGAGAAAATACTCTGGAGAATGACAGTTTCACATCTTATTTTATACATTACAATCAAAGGAGGAGACTTACAGGGGTAACATGAAACTCATTGGTGAAAGATTATGGAAGCATTAGAAAGCAAAGCAGGGAAATCTCTGAGATTGGATAAAGTAAAATGGAGAGCCCGGATGGCATGGCTCAGTGGTTAAGCATTGACCTATGAATCAGGAGATCACAGTTAGATTCCTGTCTGGGGCACATGCCCTGGTAGCAATTGGATCCCCAGACTGTGGTGTGTAGGAGGTGGCTGATCAATGATTCTCACTCATAATGATATTTCTGTCTTTCTCTCTCCCTTCCTCGCTGAACTTAATCCTATATAATAAAAGGGTAGAATGCAAATTATCCCCTCCACCAGAGTTCTTCTGGAAGTTTGACCAGGGGGCAGGCCAGCTAGGGGAAGAGAAGGAGTACCGAGCCAGCAGCCAGCAGCTGCTAGGGACCTTACCAGTGCAAGAATTTTGTGCACTGGACCTCTAGTAAAAATATATTTAAAAAAAATAAATAAAATGGAGAGACACATAGTTCTGTTACATTGGTGAGTATAGGATAGTTAATAATTAACATTTATAGCAAATAGAGATGGTATTCGGGAAGCAAGATAATGATGAGAGGTTCTGTGGTCTCCTGCTCTGGTGAGGGAAAATGGGGATTATACCGACATTCCAAAGGTATGTTATCTTAGATGCAAAAAGACCAGAGACAGGCTTACTTTAAGGTAATGATTGACCCTTGTCAAGGAAGCTACAGGCCTAGGTTGTGACTATCCACCATGATCTACTTTTAATTAGAACGTTTTATGTTCAGACCATCCTCTGTGGTTGTGGTTATTTTTGGTCTCTGAGTTTGTAGGGCCTGCCATACTGGCCTCCCCCTAGCTTGTGAGGTTAAGTATGTGGTACCAAAAAAAAAGAATTATCCATTTGTAAGGGTGTTCCTTCTCTGCACCAGGAGGGTGACTAAATCATAAGCAACTTTTATCAATGGAGAAGGCAAAGACTTAAAACTACATAACAGACCTTACCCTTGTTCAGCTTCTATTTCTTGTAACCTCCCCATTACTCCTACTTCACACTCTTCTTCCTTTGTTTCAGGTGAAACTGTGATTTATGCTCAAGTTCTAGCCAACGCTTTGAGTTCACTCATCCCTGAGTATCTCTCATGTACATATGAGACACATATTAATGAATTTCTGTTTGTTTTTCTTTTGTTAATCTAACTCTTGTAAAAGGATCTCAGCCAAGAAACTAGAATGGTAGGTTAATATTTTTTCCTCTCCCTAGATCATTGTTGCAAATAATTCCACTAATATTGATTGAACTTCCACTATGTGAAAAGTGATTATAATAAAAAGTAGTTTATGTATCTTCAGAGTGACAATCAATTTTAACAGTTCAGGTTGAAATTTTATCACCCAATTCTTACCCCTCCGCCATCTTCACAACTCCAGTCTAACCACCTGAATGCAAAATTACACTCCTCAGCAATTTAAATTATGCCATTATTCCTCCACTCATTTTTTATCACAGATTTAAGCTCTACAGTGCCATGAAACCTGCAGACAGAGAAGTTCATGATTTATGTATGTATTTGATAGCCTCACCCCTGACATCCTAGCTTCAAATCCAGACTCAAACTGCCTACTTAGCTCTGTTAACTGATTTTAATCTTGCATATTAGAAAAGCCATTTAAATGTTCTTAGGCATTATCATCTTGGCACTTTAATTGAAATATATCTTTACATTTCTTTAAAAAAATGGAACATAACAGTGAATAAAAGTGGACCTTTATTCACACGATGTATGCTAATGTTGACCCAACTGCTCTTGGCTTTTCTAAGGACTCATGACTTCCTGGAATTTTCTGAACTCAGCACTTTGATGACCATGGCTATTTTAACTTCATTGCTCTCCCCATTGCAAAGGAGCTTTTGACATTTGGATTTTGTGCTCATCTATTAGCAATTGCAATTAAAGCTTTCCCACATCAATGAGCTAACTTTCCAAGGCCATTTCAAAGGGTGAATTCAATATTCAAATTGCATGATGCTTATTGATCTGTGTGCTACTATTTGTGTGACTGGAAAATACTCATTAGCAATTTTCCTGACACTATTGATAAAAAAAGAATAGTGAACAGAACTAATTTCACTCAAATATTCTATATGCATATAATGAGAAGATAGCTAAAGTCCAAATAATTCATTGATTAGCATTGGGCCTATGTAGAAAAAGAAGCCAAACTCTCAGGCCTGACCAAATGGTGCTTATTTTGAAAGGATCAATATCCAAACTGCATTTAGAGATTCCTGAAAGTGCAATGTAATCACTTTAGAGTCACTTTTAAAAAGGCTCCTGAGAAATTGCGGGTTCAGATAGCTTAGAAATAGAAGCTTCCACTTTAGACCCACGACCTTTAGCAGATTTAGGATTACTTGATACACTCACAGGTTACAAGTGTGTGCTTCCTTTTGTAAGTCCTATGGACATTAAACTCTGAATCTTTATGTTACTGCCATAAATATTTTCAATTTTACTTTTGCCAGATAGAAAAATATAAGAAAAAAACTAAAATGAAACTGAGGAGATAGAAGAAGAGGGAAGCTAGGTAGACATGGATGGGACCATGGTGGCTGTTGGGGGGAGGGGCGGAGGAGGGGGACAGGAAGTAAAACCAGGGAACCCAGCTCGGCAGACCTACTAAGACAACCCAACTTGGTGGGTGAAGAAGGACAAGCTGTGAAAAGTGAGCTTTAAAATGTGTGGATGTTGCTAAGAAGGCAGCTTGAAGAAAAAAAAAAAAAAATCACAAGGCAGTGAGGTGTATAAACCAATCCCAAGACTGTTGCTGAGGCAGAATTCTTTGAAAGGATCAACCAGGAGCTAGCAAGCCTGTATCTACCTCCTATACAGAAAACATGTGCTTGCTCTCGGCGCACTCTCTTTCTGGTGTGAGCTGGGTTCCAGGGGAATGTACTTCCCTGCGCTCACGTGGCTCAGGGCCATGTGGGATCCACACGTGGACTAATAGACGTTAATGCACTTGGATGCTGAAGTATACCCGACTTCAGCATGGACTGGGAGCTCTGGATGGTGGCCTGCTTTTGGAACCCAGCTGCACCTTTCCCAGGACTAGCTTCTCTCAATAAACGTTGCTTCTGCTGACTGCTTTTGTCCGCGAATCCATTATTCAGTTTTGAGAGACAATAAACTCAGACTCAAACACCACAAAACAAAGCATCGCAGAGCAACTTAGGAATGTGTGTTTAATACACATTTACCTGAGATTCCATCTACCCCTAAAAAGTGAATTGGAGATTTATTATAATTATCTGGATAAGTGGGTCATTAAACATTTCATTTTTGCCAAAACATCCCCAACCCCGTTTTCTAGTGTGCTCAATGCATACCAAACAACAACAACAGAACATTAACTTACCTATCATTCTTTCCTAAATGTGGTACTTTTAATTGGCCAAAGTGAAAAAAAAAATGTTTTACCTAATTTTATACATATTTATTTGAGAAAAAAGAACAGAGAATGTAGAATAATCATATCATTTTGGAAATAAAGGCTATTGCCATTCATTTCAGATGTCATTTTCTTTCATTGTTTTTATTACAAATGAAGAAAGAAAATCAGGTAGATAGACTCAAATCTCATGTTTTGAACTAAACAGATGTGCTAGGAAAGGGCAATACATTTCCCCTCATATTTAAAGGAAATAAGAATAAACTAAATATACAAATAGAGCAAGAGACTTAAAAATACAAGGCTGCCAGCTCATTTTACCCCAAACTAGTCAATAGCAAGAAAGAAGCTGATTTTTTATGATACTATTTGCCCTAGTTAGTAAATTGCAAAGTAGTTAACGATACATCAAGAGGCAGTGATCATTGCTGGTTTAATGTTATTAAAATGTAGTATATTTATTAAATATAATGATAATATAATGTATATAATTAGGTCCTCCTATGGGCTCTTGCAATTGATAGTATGATTTTTATCCCTATTTACAGATGGAAACATTGAGATTCAGAAGGTTTGACTAACCTCATGTAACCAGGCCAGATGGTGACAGAAATGGTACTATCTACAGATATTTTCACGCCTAGTGTAGAACAATTTCATTAACTGTACACATGTGACCATAGGCAAGGTATATGTATAAAGAAAATAATATAAAATGAAGGAGATGAACAAATGTAAATAGAATGTTCACATTTTACTGTAATTCTCTCTGTGTGTGTATGAGTATGTGTGTGCAGAAGATAGATAGAGTAGCAATTAGAGTAATAATTTTGGTCTTGTTCTGAGAGTCAAGAGAAGGAAAACAAACCATCAGGACAATAAATTTAACAGCAAAGGAGTTGCTTTATAAGTTGAATGGTAATTGGCACAAAATACTGACTAAAATCCTGTTTGATAATTGCATCTGTTCTATGAAAAGGCAATTTTATCTAGGTGATAATAATGGACTTTTTTAGTGAATGTTTTGATATTTTCCAGATATGATAAAAAAAACTAGTAATATGAAGAAAAATTCACACCAAAGTAAAAAATAAACTGATACTTTTGTATGCTCACCATCTATATAAATATTACCAAAATATAACAATTTATATAAATATGTGAAATCACATAAATTAATAGTTTATAAACATTTTATTATATGTAAACATAAATACTATTTCTTATGTCCCTCATTATAATGCCTTTTGTTACAACCAAATTTCTACACATCATCTTTCTAAGATTAACAGTTTAGAAAAAAATGTTTTTTTCTTTTTTATTATTTTTATTATTACTTTTTCAATTACAGTTTACATTCAGTATTATTTTGTATCAGTTTCAGGTGTGCAGCATAGCGGTTGGACAATCATACACATTACAAAGTGTTCCCCCTGATATTTCCAGTACCCATCTGGAACCATACATAATTATTAAATGCTAGAAGCCAGCGCGTGAGAAATTGCGCGCCCCGCCAACCTGTGCTGGTCTTTGGTCATTATGGCATTAAGGCCACGGGCTTTTTATATATAGAGATTATTTATTAGATTCTTTTAAAAAATTTTATATGTTTTTTATTGTTTTCAGAGAGATGAAAGGAGAAGAAGAGATAGAAACATCAATGATGAGAGAGAATCATCAATCAGCTGCCTCCTGCATGCCCCTACTGGGGATGGAGCCTGAAACCTGGGCATGTGCCCTGACAAGAAATCTCACTGTTACCTCCTGGCTCATGGGTCGACACTCAACCATTGAGCAACACTGGTCAAACTATTTACTATATTCTTTATGCTGTACTTCACACCCCTCAAAAAAGGTTTTCTTTTCCTTAAGACACATTTGTAAAAATAACATGGTATGTACATGCATTCATTCATTCAACAATATTTCTTGAGTGCCTACCATGTGACCAACTCTGTGTGAGGTTCCAGGAATATCAAGAGCATATTTTAGCCCTGGCTGGTTTGGCTCAGGGATTAGAGAATTGGCCCGCAGACCAAAGGGTCCCAGGTTCAATTCCCGGTCAAGGGCACATCTCAGCCCCTGCAAGGGTACACGTGGAAGGCAATCAATCGATGTGTCTCTCTCACCTAGATGTTTCTCTCTCTCTCCTCTTTCTCCTTCCTTCCTTGGACTTTGTCAGAAAACCAATGGGAAAAATATACTTGGATGAAGATTTAAAAAAAGAAGAAGAAGAAAGAAAATATCCTAGAAAATACAATCTCAACTGAAATTAGGTGAATAGAGACAGACACATTAAGTCAATGTAGTTCTACAGAGTGTATTTGGGATAACTGAAGAAATACATGAAAAGGCATGTGCTGCAAGGCTCTTCACTCCGGAGAAATCAAGAGGTGGGTCTGGGAGATGATATCAAAGCTTTGGAATCTTCATAAAAAAGCAGGACCTAACCAAATACAGTGGAATGTGTAGACAGTGAGGGGGGCAACGATGGTATTCCAGGCCTATACAAGGCATTTTTAGGGGGCATATTCAAAGAATATTGGGCAAAGAGTGGCTGGATTAGGAAGGTCTGTGAGTAATACACTTTGGCTGCAACATGAAATGAGACCAAAATGAAACAGGAAGATCATAAAGAGGCATCTGCATCGTATTAAAGGAATTATTTGTGTGAGGGTGTTTGAATATGTAAGATTCTGTTCAATACCTGTCTTTTTGCCCTGAAAAGATTTATGTCAGTTCATTTGTGCTTTGGGTTTCATTTTGAAGCATCTTCCAAGATTCTTAAAAATGAGAATCACAAATGTCAAGAGGATCTCTTGTTGGATAGAAAAACATTTCATATTGCTTACCCTTTGCCACTCCTCTCCATACTAAATGAGTGTCCTATAGAATTATCTTCATCACTTTTATCATTATAAAAGATGATAACACACACATCTCATGAGAAATAGGGATTGATAATCCTTTTAGTCTTATCTATGCTAATGTAACTACAAATGCTATTCATATTTCTTATATATCGAGGATTTGTCACAACAAAAATACATAATACAGGTAGAGCATTAGAAGAATGGTTATAAGTAGTTCCTCTCAAGAAAACTGTTTACATTCCATTGTCGATAGAATATTTCTAAGCTGTTTGCTTGAATAATGTGTGAGGTAAAGCACTTGACAGGTTAATTATACATTGCTTTAAAAAGTGTTTCCTAGCGTTTTTATTTGAAACTGGTTGAGCTTTAATTCTTTTGAATCTCCTGCTACTCTTTTATGATGGAACCAGAAAAAATAGCTTTTTAAAAAATTCTACCTGCAAGAGAGGGGGTCTCATCGGGTCCCTTTCCCCTCCTTTCCAAACCTCTGCTCATAGCCTGTACTGGTTCTTCTCCGAGGCAGGAACTATTGCTAATGTGAGGGGCCAATGCCTGCGGTGCTACTTGGGGCGGGGGGTGTTTTACTACTAACGCCTTGGAAGTCATGAGGCACATGCAGTTTTCAGATGACATTTAGGAAGATTCTCTACCCAGAACAACCCTTCTCTTCTGAGCAGCCTCCTCTCTCCATCTTTTTAATAAGTAACCGAAGAGGATGGGGACACAATACCACCCATTTTAGATTCAAGGAAAGGACACAAACAAGAAGTCGTGTTTGGTTCTCAGGCCTTCAGAAGCGTTCTCTAATTAAGCTGTTATCACAGCTCTAACTCAAGGCGTGTGGATTTTCCCAGCTGTTGATACAGCAGCACTTCTTTTCCTAGGCTTCTAGAAAGTGTATTTCTCTGAGACAGAACCCAAGAGTCGAGGAGTCCTGAATGTCCAAATCATTGAAAGACAGGTTATCACAGAACATACCATGTTAGCAACAGACTAACAGATATCAAATAGATATTTTTGATATTTGTTAACAGATATCAAAACACCTCAATTGTTTTTATAGCAGTTATAAGGTACAGTAGTCTCCCCTTGTATGCAGGGGATACATTCTAAGACCACCAGTGGATGCCTGAAACCACAGGTAGTACCAAACCTTATCTATTCCTTGATTTTTCCTACACATAGACACCTGTTCACTTAAAGGAAGCACTTATGACTTCTCTTTGGCATATCCAAATTGCCAAGTAACTAGTGAGCATGGAGTACACAGTCTAGATATGCTGACCAAAAGGGTGATGCATGTCCTGGGTGGATGGAGAGAGATGACAGGTTTCATCACTGCTACTCAGAACAGCACACTATTTAACATTTATAAATGTTTTATCTCTGGATTTATTTTATTTAATATTTATGGACTACAGTTCACCATGGATACCTAATCCATAGAAAAAGAAAATATGGATAAAGGGTGGACTACTTGATCTGTGATCATCATGATGAAAGGGATCCATAAATCTGTTAATTTATCAGCATGTATTAAATACCTACTATGGTTTTGTATATTCTAATCCATATCTCTCCAGGATACTGCAGATTCATATTTTCAAAATCTACTTAATATAGCACCTTGTGTATGTGTTAGATATCATAAACATATCAATACCAAAAAGATCTGTTCTTCCAAAAGCCTTTCCCATCTCAGTCAAACACATCAACTGGTTGCCTCCTGTGCAAACTCGGACCTCGCTGGGATCAAATTTGATCTGGGCACAGGCCAATGCTCTAAACACAGGGAGTAACAACAGCCAAAGCCTCATGTTGGTCACACTTGATTTCTCCTTTTCTCACCCCTTATCCCTCATCTGATTCATCATAGATTATTCTTGACTCTATCTCCAAAAATATGTTTTTAATCTATGCACTTCGTTCCTTTTTTTCAACTACTGCAGTTGCCTCCTGACTGATGTTCTTGCTTCACATTACCTAATCTCCACACAGGAGTAAATAAAATTACATCATTTTACTGCCTAAAACCCTCCAACGTCTTCCAGCAACCTTAGAATAAATTAAAACCCGGTATGATAGCCTAAAAGATCCTATATGTAATTCGTCCCCAATCTCATGTCTTACTCCTTTTTTTCCTCCTTGATTTCACAGACACACTTGCTTTTTGCTTCTATGCTTAGAATATAACGAGCACATTTTATATCACAGCCATCCTTTGCCTTCTGCGATTTCCTCCACCAGAAGAGGTTTTGCCATCAAATTTTCACTTGCTGGATTCTCTTGGTTTTAAAAATTTTTAAACTTTATTTATTTTCTATCTTTTCTGTCATTTAGTACATGTCTTTAAGTAATATATTTTGCTGTAAATATCAGCTATACATTTTTAAATTTACACATTACAATTCATTTTTTTTATATTCCACAATGTCTGCATTTTCTCTTTCACTTCCTTTCTTAGAGGGCATTAGACTCTCATGTGCATATTTTCAGAGTCCAGGTGGCTTTTTACCTTATATTATTAATTAATTAAATGATTATTTAATGATTTCCATCCTCATCAGAAAATTATATTTGCAGTTAGGCAGTTTTTCTTTGTGATCATATTTTTTATGATCACTTTTTTAATGTTTCAGGGTATTTGAGAAATGTGTGTTCTAAGTGTGGGTTCAAAAGTGCACATAAACACACATAGTAATACAGTGTATTTTATAGCTTTTACAATCTATTGTTATTGTGGAACATAAAAATTAGTAAAAGTCAGTATTTGAAAATTCTTTTAAAATGTTCCAGTTTGGTGACCTACAGAGCAATACTAGAACAGGTCAATGGGTCTTTTGATCAGCACAGAATGAAGTCATAGATTTGAATTTAGAAGACATCTATTTTCTATTTTAAAATGTGTATTTAGAAGTACAAATTAGTCATAGCACATGGACAGAGGCAATAGACGGGTGGAAGCCTGGGATGGGGTGAGAGGGTGGAAGAGGGCAAAGGAGGTAAAATTGGGGGATATCTGTAATGCTCTTAACAATAAATAAATTAAAATAAATAAATAAATGATAGGAAAATATTTACCCTAGTGATATACATATTGAGAAGAAATGGGCAACTAAAACTAACTAAGTCTCAGGCTCATTTTAGGAATATGTGCATTGATAAAAAATTGGTCAGAATCAGCTATCCTATTTGTTAACATTTATCTTTTTGTCTGTCTCTGTCTCTTTCCTTTTAGTCTCTATCTCTGTCCCTCTGACTCTTAGGCATTTATGGTAGTCTTAGAATGTATCCATTACATACAAGGGGAGACTACTGTATCTCTCTCTCTTTCTCTCTCTCTCCCTCTTTCTCTGTATAAATATACATAAAAGTACCACAGCTGGCATGGTTCAGCGGTTGAGCATCGACCTATGAACTAGGATGTCACAGTTTGAGATTGCGGGCTCAATCCCCATTGTGGGACGAAGGAGACAG
>NW_006300365.1:2126853-2130017 GCF_000327345.1 Myotis davidii | reverse complement strand
CCCTCTTCCTCCCTCTCTGAAGTCAGTAAGAATAATATATTAAAAATACATATAAAAACAAAAGTATATTTTTTGCATTTATTATTTTTTTTGCCTTATATTTTGTTTTGCCTGATTTAAAATTCACTCTTTTAGGTCAATTTGTTTGAAATTGATATGTATATCTTTGACAATCTCTTATTATTAACCATTTTGTGTCTTTTATTTTAGCTATAGATATAGTAAAGCAATTATAGATTTAGTCACCTATTTTCTTTGCTGAACTTGAGAGTCTACTTTTTAGAGTATAATCTAGTTTTATTAGTGTTACTCTTTTTAGTTTTTTTTTCTTATCTCTAATTTGAAATTTATATATCCTGTTGTCCTGGTCTGTGATTTTCTCTTGGATTTTCAAATACATATTCAAATGCATATCTTCTATCAAAAGTTTCAGCAAATTTATTAGAATATTTCTATTTCTTTCCAAATTATCCAGAGTCATAATTTTCTCTTGACATTATATTGGTAGAATACTTTCTGAAAACCATTTTCAATTTATCAGATTTTTGTATTATTTTTTTTGCATCCTATATAATAAAAGCTTAATATGCTAAGTGTCCAGTTGTCCAGTCATCAGTTCAACCAATCAAAGCGTAATATGCTAATGATAGTCTACGGCCGCTCAACTGCTCACTATGACTGCACTGACCACCAGGGGGCTGGCAGTTGACTGGTTGACCAGTCAGTATGACATGCATTGACCACTAGGGGGCAGATTCTCAATGCAGGAGCTGTCCCTGGTAGTCAGCACACTCCCATAGGGGGAGTGCTGCTCAGCCAGAAGCTGGGCTCATGGCTGGTGAGTGCAGTGGTGGTGGCAGGAGCCTCTCCTGCCTCTGCAGCAGTACTAAAAATGCCTGACTGCCAGCTCAGGCCCATTCCCTGAGCAGGCCTAAGCCATCAGTTGGACATCCTCTGAGGGCTCCCAATCTGTTAAAGGGCACAGGCCAGGCTGAGGGCCCTCCCCCCTCCATGAGTGCACGGATTTCATGCACTGGGCCTCTGATGTAAATATAACTATCCCAAGAGCACTATCACCTGAGGGTAATTGTGGCAGGAAACTGATCTATATGTTGGGAGAGAATCACTAGGCAGGCCTTCTGCCCAACTTCTTTATGAGAAAGATTAGGTTCTAGTTCAATATGGTGACATGAGGATCCTAACTAACCTCTTCCCACAAACACACCTAATGAAAGACTTCCCTGGGTCAGGATATGAGAGAAGGCCCCCACTGAAGCAGGTAGGAATGGCTGAGACACAATCTCAGCATAAACTCCAACCTCAGGGCAGCTAACCAAGGTCGGGAGGAAACTCAAGGCCTGGAGCTTCTCCTTGAGGAGCAAAGGGTTTGAACCTACATCAAGCACTCCCAACTTTTAAGATCTCCATTTAACAGAGAAACCCCCAAACAGCTAGCTTTAAAAACCAGCAGGGCTCCTATCCATGAGACCCACAGTCTACAGCAACCAAAGAAACACTCTTTAAGGGCTAACATCCTCAGACTCACCTGCCCTAGGGGCCAGCAGGGAAGGAGCCCATGGAGGGGGCCCAGATTTTGTGTGGTAGAGCCTCATCTGCTTATCTTGGAGCATCTGCCTGAAGGTCAGGCATCTAATCCGATACACATTTTGGGGCCTACTGGGTGCTCCCTAGGGATGAAGACTGGCAGGCTCCATCTTTGTGCTTTTTCTCTGCCTTTCTCCAGCTGGTGGGCACCATCTTTATCTATGTATGTATGTATGTATGTATGTATGTATGTATGTATGTATTTTACTGGGGGGGTGGTGGAGAGTGCCATCATTACACTCTCCCTCATTCTCAGTTGAAAGTGCAAGTATCCCTCAGAGAGGAACTTTTAAACTCATTTAGTGCCCTAGGTTTTACTTCCGGTGTTCTGGTCTTTACAGCAGCTGCCCAGGAGATGTCCTTTGAACTCGCTCTATGGCTGGAGGACTGTATTCCTGGGTCCCACAGAGAGACAGTTGATCTCACGCCCCAATCCTCATGGTACTGCACAGGCAACAGATTGAAACATACCCCCAGTCTTTCAGGAAAGAGGCCTACACGCTTGTCTTGGAGCATCTGCCTGAGGGCAGGCTGTCAGTTTGGCCCACATCTAGAGGTTATGGTGTGCTCTCAGGGGATGGAGACTGTGGGCACTGTCTTGTGCTCTCCTATTGCCTTGCTGCAACTCAAGGATCTCCAGACAAGAGTGTATATACTTATCTGGAAGCCTTATTGTGTGTGTGTGTGTGTGTGTGTGTGTGTGTGTGTGTGTCCAAATTAAATATTTGAGTAGAATTGCTGTTGGAATAGAGGAGAATATTAGAAAAAGTGCAGAATAAAGAGTGACCCATGAGTGCCATTTCCTGAGAGATTGGCACACATACAGGTTTTAAAAGGTTGGTATGGTTAATGGAGATAGAAAATTAAAATATAGACCAAGTAAGTTTTTTTGTAATTGGATGTCCTAATGGAAATGTCAAGTAGACAACCAGGTACATATGACTTAAGTTCAAGGGTAATATCTGTGCTGAAGATATAATTTTGTGAACCATCACAAAATAAATGACATTTAAAGACATGAATATGAATATATAATATCTTAGTGAAAGCATATAGAGAAATGCAAATCAGAACTTAACATTGAGCCTTGGACAACATTAAAATACAGGAGTCGAGTTAGGAACAGAGCCAATGACGGAGACTAAGAAGGATCAACGTGAGAAAGGTAGAATGTGAAAAAATAGTATAACATAGGAATTACTATTTCCAAAATATGTGGTCAAGTCTGCCAAATGTTGCTGAGAGCCCAGTAAGACTGCAGAAAAATAAGTGTTTATTAAATTTGTAACATAGAGAACATAGAGGCTCTTGGTAATTTTAAGAGTGTGGATGGTAGAATCTGGGCCAAGAGGGATAACACATAAGGCACAGTCAAAGAAGCATGTGTTAGAGAATTAGATTATTGAGAAGATTATAGAATAGAAGAAAATCTGGAAAGGGTTATTCATCTGTGGAGAATTTTTTTTTAAGAATGTGAGGCATTAAAACTCATTTTACATTGGTGGAAATATCCTATAGGAAAAGGGATTTAAAAAAGAGATTTATTAGTATGTATATAT
>NW_006300365.1:2117010-2126768 GCF_000327345.1 Myotis davidii | reverse complement strand
GGGGCTGTGAGGAGTGACCAGGCCAGCAGTGGAGCAGTTGGGGGCGATTATATATATATTTTACAGATTTCAGAGAGAGAAATTGAAACATCAATGACATCAATGATAAGAGAGAAGAGAGATAATCATCCATCAGCTGCCTCCTATACAATTCCTACTGGGGATCAAGTCCACAACCTGGGCATGTGCCCTGACTGGCAATCAAACTGTGACTTTCTGGTTCATAGGTCAATGCTCAACCACTGAGCCACATGGGTTGGGCATGGAAGAGAGAGATTTTTATGTACTGGAAAGAAATTATAGCCATAGGCATAGATGATGGGAAAGAATTAGAACCCAGAGCACACATGAAGAAAGTGAATTTTAATAGGAGGCTGTGGGGACCCTAGTCAGAATATGCTGGATGCTCAAAGCCAATTAGGGTGTAGAGGCCCTGTTCAGAGTGCACCAGATGTTCAAGACCACTATGGGCATGGAAATCTTAATCAGGGTGTCCAAGGACTATGCATAGGTACAGGAGCAAGGCCACAGTTATCTGTATGTACACCGTGTAAGCTTGCCCTCCTATAGCCCAAAAGACTGAAGTCACTATTTGGCAAGAAACCTCTTCTGTCTAAGTAGTATGAAGTGATTACTGACCTCCAGCAGTGTGAAGCTGCTTGGTGAGGCTGCCCCTATGTAAGGCAGGCTGTGTTATGTGGGGCTGTATCATGGGGAAGGCATATTACTTACCAGCAGGACGCTGCTGTGTAGGAAAGATGTATTGTTACCTAGCCAGAATGGGACTTTACTTTGAAGAACTGTTTTTGTCTAATGACTCCTTGTTAGCAATGGCTACATGGACACTGACTTCTTCAGTAAAGACTCTCTTAGAGCCCTCACTAGTTTGGCTCAGTGGATAGAGCATTGGCCTGTGGACTGAAAGGGCATGTACCCTGGTTGCAGGCACATGATCGATGTTTCTCTCTCATCGACGTTTCTAACTCTCTATCCCTATCCCTTCCTCTCTGTAAAAAAAAAAAATCAATAAAATATATATTTTAAAGACTCTCTTATATACCTACAACTTCTCATGGCTTTGCTGTCTACCACCTAGCATTAAGGAGGTCCAACCCCTGGCAAAGGGGCTCAGACCCAGCAGTTGGCTTAGTGGAGCAGAATAAAGGAACTGAGTTCCTGACAGAGGCCAGTCCATTCCTTCATCTTTATATGAAGTAAAAAGGCAGTGGAGTTTTAGGAAAAGCTGTCATTACAGATCAGGTGGTAGGAAGATAAGGTATTTGGGATTCCCTGAGTGAACTATGAGCAAGCTAATAGTAGAAAGAGGATGAGAGAGTTTTAATAATAGATGATTGGGTATGAAATAGTTAAGCAGAAATATCATGCTAATAAAGTATGGAACAGTATAGACTCAATAATTATTGATTTCAAGTGTGGCTGGCCTATGTGGTTGGGAAATTGCCTTTTCAGGACAAGGAAAGACAAACACTGTGGTCTATCCAGGGTTTTGGGTTGGCTTTGGAGTATGACCAACAGATAAAGAAATGAATAATTGTAATAAAAACCACACAACCTAAGCTATAAAACAGGGAAATAAAGAGGCTGATAGGTTGCAAGATGTGGGATAAAAGGATGCCATGTTTCAAGAGGTCAAAGGATTATAGCTCTGGGGGCATTTTTTGCAAGTGAATTGGAAAGTTAGGAGGTAAAGGTCAAAGTAAAGGAAGCAATTTCCAATCATGACTATGTGTTATCCTGGTCTTAAATCTTCCCTGCTTCATCTTTTAATGCAACTGTGATTCATTTATTAATCTCTGTTCCCTTTTATTCTTCTCTTTTGCCTCAACTGCTTTAGCTATTTTTATCTTATTACACTGTATGCATTTTTGTCAGTAATTTAAAGTTACTTTTTGGAACAAAGCAAGGCATTAATTAATTAATTTGCATATTTCAAAATACTTCTTTTATGTCATAGTTTCTAGATTTATTGCCATCTCAGTTTCTCTTCTCTGGATGGATTGCATTTTTTAATACTCTTAATAAAATAAAATACCCAGAACTAACAATAATTACCTAGTGATAGAATAAAAGTGTCACAGTCAGTAACAGTAACAGGAAGAGCCAAGATTGGGAAACAAGCCTCAGGAATCTTGGTACAGTACATCTATCTCTTGAACCTATATAATAAAAGGGTAATATGCAAACTGACCCTAACAGCAGAACAGCTGGGAATTACTGGTCACTATGACACACACTGACCACCAGGAGGCAGACACTCAATGCAGGAGCTGCCCCTTGGTGGTCAGTGTGATCCCACAGCAGGAGCTCTGCTCAGCCACAAGCCAGGCTGATGGCTGCTAGCACAGCAGTGGTGGCGGGAGCCTCTCCTGCCTCCTCAGCAGTGCTAAGGATGTCCGACTGCAGCTTAGGCCTGCTCCCCGCTGGCAAGTGGACATCTCCCAAGGGCTCCTGGGCTGCCAGAGGGATGTCTGACTGCCAGCTTAGGTCTGATCCCCCGGAGAGTGGGCCTAAGCCAGCAGATGGACATCACATCCCCTGAGGGGTCCCAGACTGTGAGAGGGCACAGGCCAGGCTGAGCAGCCTGCCCCCAGTGCACAAATTTTTGTGCACCCGGCCTCTAGTATATATATATATGAAGCCAAGATTAATTACAAATATTTACTGAGTGAAATCTTGTTCTATGCATGATACTTAATACTTTACATGGTTTATTTCATTTAATTCTCACAAAAATACATGAAGTAGATATTAGGCCATTTTAGAGATAGTAAAACTGAAGCTTAGGAAATTAATTTATACAGTCACACAGCAAAGTAGTAAGAGACCATGTAAAACCTCAAGTAGCCTGACTCCAGTCTACCTTTCCGGTTGTTGTTCTCTTGCCTTCTACTCAGGTAGATTCAGGTTGTATTTTCTTGTTTTAACAACTACTCAGATACTCATATTGATTTCATAATGACTTAAAATTCCTTGGTAACCTTAACATGCAGTCAACCTACTGGCTTTTTTCCCTCTTGCACAATGCCAGAAACACAATAGGTACCTAATAAATATTTGAGTCATTGAATTATAGTTATGCTCAATTAGTAAACTGAATGCTTCTCCTATCTTCATTCCAATAATTAATTAAAACATTGATTAGAATAGGACTGGAGACAGAGGAATTAGAAACTTCTCTCTATCATCCTTCTAGCATAAATGTTTAATTGACTATGCCAATTTTAAATCCATATAACATACTATCCCTAACAAACATTTTTTTTTTTATTTTATCCACAAAGATAATCTGAGAGGCTCTCTAAAATGATAATAAAGCTATATTTTTTTAATAATTTCATTTGATCAGTCTTCCTAGGAAACATACCCGAGTAGAAAATGAAATTAATTGGACACTATTTAGTTTTAGTGAAGCTATGTTGGTTTCTATTAATCATTGCTATCTCTTCTGATAACACACAGACCATCTCAGTTATCATTAATACCATATTTTTTTGTTTTACTATGTCCAGAAATCACATTTTACCCTTTTTTGCTTTCCTTAATATCCATGGATAATATTTGCCTGCTAATATATTTATTTTTTTGTTTTTTTAAATATATTTTATTGATTTTTTACAGCAAGGAAGGGAAAGGGATAGAGAGTTAAAAACATCAATGAGAGAGGAACATCGATCAGCTGCCTCCTGCACAACCCCACTGGGGATATACCCGCAACCAAGGTACATGCCCTTGACTGGAATCGAACCTGGGATCCTTGAGTCCTCAGGCCGAAGCTCTATCCACTGAGCCAAACCAGTCAGGGCCACTTGCTAATATATTTAACCTCTTTGTTTTCCTTCTTATTCCTTTTTGTGTTTGTGGCATAAAACTCTTCCACCTCTGATTGAATTGTTTTATTTTTTGTTTCCTATTTCCATTGATGACTAAGAATTATCCACATAATTGTCTGGAGTAGACCTTTGGAGGTTCAAGTAAGCACCTGATACTCCAAAAATTCTCTGAACAGATGTACACACCATAGCTGGAGACCTTATTCTGCCACTAAAACATCTTTCTAGCTTTTCAGTCCATGGGGTCCATAAAGTAGAATCTCTACAACTTTGGAATTAGAAATAGGAGATAATCTTTGGAGACTTGGCCCCTAAAGTGAACATAAGGTCATACTTGTACACAATTATCTTCAAAAAGAGTTGATCCCAGGTCAGCAACATTTTACTATAAAATTATTAAATGTATTACCATATTTCAAAAAAGTCTAAGTCACAGCACTGTGGATGAAGATAGGGTTGTACTGGTCTATAAAAGAAACAAAGATAAAGAAGGTTCACAAAGGTACATACAGTCTGTGATACCTTGAAGCTCTGTCCAATAAAGAAAGATTAATTTTCAACACCCTTTAAATATCTCTGGTCCTACTGGCAAAATTACTCCCATTTGCGTTATGAAGTTATTTTAGTCCCACTAGATTTCATTAATCAAATTACCTTCCTCATTTCCTCAATTACCATGGAATTTTCTAAATAATGATTAATGTTTTATTACACATTAGCTATAGGGAGAAAATGTATTAATCATACAAACATATATGTTCCCATTCCTGGAAAGTAATTTCTCATTGTAAAGTACAATTTGGGCATTGGGCTAGAGAAAATATCAAGTCTTCACCAAACTGTTTCACATTACTGGTGGTGTTGTTATTTTAGAAATGTAGTATAGCTGTAGGCCTAGTAAAATGAAATGCTTTGTTGATCACAACATTGCATCTAGAAGGGTTTTGTGATCAATTTTCCATCTATGAACTATGAGGGGAAGTGATATGTCACGAATGGTCCTGGGCATATAAAATAGGGGCTGAATCTCCACATTCACCCTTCCCTATCTCCAGCAATCTTAGGAACTATGTGTTCTAGATGGTGTAGTTGTATATTTGAAGACATACACAGTTTTAAGTTATGATAGGCCATAAATGCTTCATCAAAAACAAACAAGCAAACAAACAAACAACAACAAAAAACTACAGAAAGACCTCCTGAAAGATGCAAGCAGAGAGCTAAAGTATTAGAATATCATTTTATATTTTTCTAAAGTTTAGAAGGAGTACACTAGTCACACTGTGAAAAATAAATTTAAAGGAGAACAAATGAAGTGAAAGACTGGGCGTTACAGGAATACAAGTAAGAAATGATGAAAAACCTAAAAGAGTGGAATTGATAATTGAGATGTTTTGTTGCAATTTAGAGCTAGAAATGATAGGATTTCATGACCAATAGAATGAGAATTAAGAATGAAGGATAATGCCAAATTTTTGACTTGCACAGCTCAGCGTATAGTACAGTGATAGCGAACCTATGACACGTGTGTCATAGGTGACACGCAAACTCATTTTTTTGGTTGATTTTTCTTTGTTAAATGGCATTTAAATATATAAAATAAATGTCAAAAATATGTGTTTATTTTACTATGGTTGCAAATATCAAAAAATTTTTTATATGTGACACGGCACCAGAGTTAAGTTAGGGTTTTGAAAAATGCTGACACACCGAGCTCAAAAGGTTCGCCATCACTGGAGTGGGATGTACCATTATGTGAAAGTAATACAGAAGGAAGTGAGATTCCTGTCTCAGTTTCCCTTGGAATTGTCAATTTTTATTTTTATTTTCATCCTTGCATTTGTATAGTCCATTAGACTTTCTAAACTACTTTTAAAACCGGTGTCAAGGCCAGTAATTCAACCCCCTCCAATTTTTTTTTATTCCAAACTTAGTTGTCTTTTTAAATTAATTATAACTCTATATTCTATTTGATGGGAATATCTCACATACATTTTCTTACATCAATTGCATTGAATAGTTTATATTTTAAAATCCCAGAGGTAAAGAACTTTATTCATCTGTTTGCTTTTCTTCCCTTTATTCAACCACATGCATAAGTTCATGCAAAACCCAGATCAGGACCACATGCAGTTGAGTCTTTACTAAATATTACCTTCAATTTTCACATGCACTCTTATTAGCTCCAGCATTAGTAAAATGTATAAAATACTAAAACTGCCCTAACCGGTTTGGCTCAGCGGATAGATCATCAGCCTGCGGACTGAAGGGCTCCAGGTTCGATTCAGGTCAAGGGCATGTACCTTGGTTTCAGGCACATCCCCAGTGGGGAGTGTGCAGGAGGCAGCTGACCGATGTTTCTCTCTCATTGATGTTTCTAACTCTTTATCCCTCTCCCCTCCTCTCTGTTAAAAATCAATAAAATATATTAAAAAATAAAACACTAAAACTATTTTGTGAACAAAATTTTGGCTCTCAATCAAGTTTTCCTGGCTGACATAACTTTAGCTTCTAAAACTTCATCTATAATGTTAACTGTCTTATTGTGTATATTGCCTTCAGTTATCTTCCCCCAAATTGTCATCTGTCTAGCATAACTTTTATATCATATTTCATTCTCCTCTCTTCCTTGACCTTTCAGATCAGGTCAGCCATTCCCTTGTATATGATATCCAAGATTCAGTTACCATACCTTTGTAGCCAGTATGAGAGTTGATTTTTTTTTTATTTTTTGATCCTTTAATCACTATTTGCTTTTTGCTATTATGCTTTCAACATTTTTTTTAAAACCAGGCACTAGCACAAGTGAAAAACGTTTAGTATAAATATTATTTAAAGAGTCTATAAAAACTCTATAAAAAACTCCTTAAAGGATTTTTACTGCTATTAACCTCAAGGGATCATCTCATTTCATAAAAAAAAAAAAAGTGATACAACAGCCTCGAGGATTCCATACTCTGCAAGATATACCAACATGAATTTGCCATGTATTTATTCTCTTCTTCCTTTCAGGAATCTCTAGACAAGAGGTCAATTTAGCCCAATTTTATTCTTAAAAAAGAATTTAGTGTTTTTGACAGGTGTCAGATTGCAAGTCCTTAGAGACAAACATTTCTTATTTGCCATCAGAACATTTATAACACAAACAGTCATATGTGGCTTTTCTTCTTCTTCCCTGTTTCTTATATTATCCAGAGACTACAGACCTGACCTCAGAGAGCAACTTCAGATGCAGGAGAGTAATTCAGTCTCCAGGCTATTCAATCACTGACTCCTTAGTACATGTTCTCTGCAGAAGTGGCAGTAGCACTCCACCACTCGTGATAATATTTCTTATGTAACATTATACTTTGTTCCCTATAAAACACATAGAAATGTTCAACATATTGCACAAAAGTTACTGAATAGGCATGCAATCAGAACATTTTCAACCTCTTTTGTTGTTGTCATCAAAGTCAAAATCATTGTGCCTACAATTATTTCAAGCTTGTTTTAATGGCCTAAAATTTCAGTCAGAATGTTGGTAATATTTTCCTCTGAAAATGTTCTGATTTTAAGAATGGGTAACATAAAGCTGCCATAAACATGAAATATGCTGATCTATAAAATATTCCTTTCTTCCCAAAGCAATTTCCATTGCATTGGTATTATTAGCCATTCTTCAGAATTTTCTCAGAAAGATCCCAGGGCCTTTTGTCAAATATCACACAAAAACCCTAAAGCTATAATAGTTAGGTTCATAACATGTTTAGCAAATATCTTAGGAAGACTAATTGGAGATGAGCTCCATGCTTAGAAGATTACCAGTCACCTGATAATGATGACATTATCAGATTTAAAGACTTTTAGGCCATTTTTATCAGAAGTGGGATTGATCTTTTGTGTTAACTCCAGCAAACTTTCCGCCAATGGGAGAGAGGTGGACAATTCAGAACAGGTATATGACCAGTAAAGAATTTGGCCTGAGTGGTTTAGGCTGGTGACCAGTAAAGCCAGAATCCCCCATGGTGGGTTGTTATTACACTACCAGTCACATAGCTGCAGCAGACAGTTTTGAATGACAGTTCATCACATGGGAAGCTACCTTATTACTATTCAGAACTTCATTTTGAAAATCAAAATCCATGTTGGCAAACTGTTCTTCAATGTTAACTTGGGATAGACTAGAGATGCCCACACTGTCTAATCTTAGAAAGTGAGTCTTTATCTAACTCCCATTACTGTACCAATACTGCCAATTTCATAGTCATCCTGGAACAAAGTTGGATGAATTGGTGACAGGATAGAATCTAGAAATATAGTTCCAGAAACACTGTGGATAATTTTATATTCAGGTTCCAAACATTTTAGGTCTTGGATCCCAGCATCTTGTCAATATTCCAACCAAAAACTGGCACAAATGTCTGACTTTCATTTGTAGACCATTACTTAAATGTAGTTACTGACATCCTCATTCATTTTCTCATATCTCCCCACGGCATTGGAGAGAGTCAGTGCAATATTTAAAACAAACAAAATAAAGCAAACAAACAAAACAAAAAAACAAGAGAGAGAAGAAAACACCAACATTGGGTGTGAAAAGAAGGGCATTTTAAAAGATACAGTTATGGCCACAATTTTAGATACAAGTTTCACATTCACCATCAATCCAACAATAATCAAGATAGATCACTGAGCTGTACTTGCAGCCATATTTTTAACAAAGAACTTAGGACCTAGACAGGGTTGGGCAACCCCTGGCATGCATGCCAAACAGGGCACGCCAGTAACTTTTCCTGACACATGCAAAACCTTCTCTTATAATCTTTCCTTTACAATTTTTTTTCTTAATATCGACATTTTTATTTTTCAGATAAATTCAGTGTAGATGCATCTTAGATAAATAATTTTACATAACAAGTTATCTTAAAGACCATAGACATGGATTGACGAGAGAGGGGAAGAGCAATTTCAATAGTGTCGAAAATGAACTATTGAGGATTTGGAATGCCATTACAGAAAATTTTTTCTGTTCAGTAGCTCGTGCATATCTCTGAAGGTCACGAAATATAAACCTGATGTAAAATCTCTGTCATCAGTGATGCAGCAGCAAAAGTCCCACTGATAATATCAAATGGAGCCATAAAGTTTTCTGTCGGACTATCAGTGTACATGTATACATTAAAAATAAATGTATTTTTCATCATCATATACTGTTTTTGTCGGTCGAATGAATTTTATTATTTCTTCAAGGTTCCTCACATACGTACACCTTAAGAGAGATCAAGTAGGCGTAACATGTTCTCAAAAAATTAAGGTTGGAACGCAGAAGAATTTTGAGTCAGAGCTTTTGCTGGTTTTGGCAAGCACTCACGAAAAGTTTGCCCTCCCCTGACCTAGGACCTTAAGGATGGTCTCAAAGAAGGTGCTGGGTTTTGGCATGCACTCACAAAAAGTTTGCCCTCCCCTGACCTAGGACCTTAATGATGGTCTCAAAGAAGGTGCTAACCTCAAATTTCTCCAGAAGGATATCAAAGATATGTTCACCTTCACCAAAACCTCAGTATATTCAAAGGATTTCTTTTTCATCTCAGAGACCTCTCTCTTTAGCTCTCATTGGTCCTCTTATTAATTACATCACTTTCGTAAATAAGGTGTTCACTAATGATGAACATTTGCCTAATGATCAGGGTGTTGATATGCATCTTTTTTCCCATCTTGATTTCGATTTGGAGATGATTTCCATTGTGCCTGCTCGGATTTTGGCTGAAGATACATTGTGAAAGTTTCATTTATACTGGATGTTAGAGAGAAAAATCTGTAAACTGCTGTTCTATTGAAAATGTCCCATTATTACTTATCAAAATCACTCTCATAATCCGGCTGTCTATAATATCTAGTTTCTCTCAGGAAATTAAAAGTTTAAAC
>NW_006300365.1:2096693-2116696 GCF_000327345.1 Myotis davidii | reverse complement strand
CCTGACCCCAGAGAGAGGCTTAGGAATCATTTGGCTAAGTGGTGTCTTACGTGTAATTTGAAGGAGCTTGTACGAAGCCTTTCACTCTAAAATATCAACCCGCGGGATTGCCCCATTACCATTATAAATTCATTTTCTCAGATATTGGATGTCTTTCAAATTGAGTCACAAGGTGAAAAACAAATGCTGCCTGGAGTATTTTACATTGGTGTCAGCTAAGAGTTTAGGTAACCATTTAAGAAGAGTGACCACATGTTGCAATTTATCCAAGGCTGAACCGGTTTAAACCCTTTGTCATGGCATAATCATTAATAATGCCACCATTCACTCTCAGTCTGGCTTAGATGATGATAAATTATTCAGTCTCTAAATCTAGACCCCGCCAAGATTCATAGTTTCAAAGGAACAACTCCGGCTAATTTAAAGATTTGGCAGGAACATCTGCTTGGTTGACCTAAGGCTGTGTATTCAACCGCAGTTGCCAGAGATCATGGAGAGCAAGAAGTAGCTTCTAGTCCAGTGATGGCGAACCTATGACACGCATGTCAGAGGTGACACGCAAACTCATTGTTTTGGTTGATTTTTCTTTGTTAAATGGCATTTAAATATATAAAATAAATATCAAAAATAGAAGTCTTTGTTTAACTATGGTTGCAAATATCAAAAAATGTCTATATGTGACACTGCACCAGAGTTAAGTTAGGGTTTTTCAAAATGCGGACACGCCGAGCTCAAAAGATTCGCCATCACTGTAATCTAGTCAAAGTGCTGCCTTCGAACAAGAGTAGTGGTTAAACTAACCGAACCAGAAAAAGGGTTCAGAGACTGAGAGCTAAAAAATTAACCAAAAATCCTTTTTCTTCCGGCTAACCTTTGATGTGCTGAATTATAATTTGATGTGACAAGATGCGTCTCATAAGAACATAACGAGACATTAGTTAGATGGAAGAAAGGGCCCCAGAACAATAAACTTCTCCTACTTCACAGTGTTGCCTAGAAACAACTTTTTTATAAGTCTCATCAGGGCACTACGTTTCATAAATGATGATGAGATGCCCTAAAATCTTTGATAGCTCATTCAGATCTATAAAGCCCTAAAATAAACTAATAGTAAATATTTCTGAAAATGTTATGTTAATTTCTCCATTAATAACTCGCTTTCCTAATATATGAAGATTACCTTAATGTTATTGCTAGTACACTGGTTTACTAGGCATATGTAATAACTTTGCAAAATGGGGAGAATGCTATGAGATTTCAGCAATACTTACCTAAAAAGTGTTTGTGTGAGTGTGAAGCTACAGTTTGATTTTTAAATGCAAATAATATTTTCACAAATCATGACCTCTTTGTTGAAGATGATGGAAATATTTCTTTTCCTATCAAAGTTTGGAAAATGGATCAGAGATCATCCGTAATAGCTGAGAGGAAATAAAGCTCAATTCATAGATAGTCATAAAATAAAACTTGTTCTGTGCTACAACAAATGTGTTGGTGGAAAGAAGCTCATAATTATTTGCCTTATAATAAAAATGTTTAAAATACTAGTATACAGTATTAAATACACATCATGTAACACCCAAGAAAGAAGCTTTGATTTATGTTTGATAATGAAACACACATCTCTCTCACAATAATCATTTAACGAGGTCTCAACAAGTGCATATTCATGCAGTGTACTCAGAGAACAAGGAGAAAATAAGAATGCATTAATCCTTATAAATTAGAATAGCATTTAAGGATTGAACAGCTTTTATCCTGCTCACTAATTCTTTATGTAGCCATAGCTTAAAAGCTAAAATTCTGCTTACCTTAATGTCTAGATTGATGTTTGAGGGTAATATATCTTATATTAATGCTAAATCCTGTCCTATCATTAAATGTGACCTAACTGTAATTCTGAAGGTCTAAAGCAAAAATAAAATTTCCATATGAGGACTTATACCTGGCCCCACATACTGTTTAAGACAAAACACATCTTTCACACAAGCGTTTTTCTCTGGCAGGCCCATTAAAACTATGCTTAAACATTCTGTGTCCTCTCTAAATGTTCTTTCTTTACCTCGATATTTCTTGATTGATGATAAAAATGAACTTCAGAGACATGTTAAAAAAAGATCCACATATAGATTTTTCACTGTAAAATAAATGCCTAATCACAGAGGGACTATTTGTAAGTGATCCATCCTAATAGAAGGAAAACATAAAAGAGTCTATCTATCCTGCCATTAAAAGTCCTTCAGAACATGAGTGATTGCTAATTGTATGCTTAAAAAAATGTTCTGAGAGTGGAACAGACTCCATTCAAACTGGAAATTGATGAGTTGCATGCCAATAAAATAGACACACTTCACAGTTTATTTAAACTGTTCACATGAACAACAACAACAAAAAAAGCAAAACAAAACACTGTCAATATTAAATAAGATTTTAGCCAAGACAGACCTTACTTAGGCATGTGGGATTATTATGCTGTGTTCAATATTTTATATATTATTATGCTGCAAAAGATATAATTTACCCAATATTTAAGTAAAACAATTTTATGATTTTTAATGAGAGTTATAGAGCCTTTAATCTACACTTAGGTATGAAGTTAAATCTAACCAAAAGCATACTATTTATTACTTTGGGTACCACCAGATCACTAATCAACATGAACCAGTTGCTAGATAAGTTAGACTAAACAAAATTTCACTACATCATTTTTAAAAATAACTTATAGATTTTTTTTAAAAATTCAAAGTATCTACAACTTCAAGGCACATAAATTTAACTGGGTATACTAATAGAGAGAGAAACTGCATAATTTATGTCTTCTGTATGCATTAATACCTTTGCAATATTATTTGTATCTGTAGGAGTAGAAGTACTTCAAGTTTAACAGAATGTTACCACCTTTTTCAAAGATAAAGCTAAAGGACACAATTACATACTTTTTTAGTATGATTGATATATTAAAAATATTTGGTACTTATTGCATAGGTCATAAATAAAGTTCTTAAAAACCAAAGTTGAAATTTAAGAGTTCTGTTTTCCATGTTTTGCCACAGATCACTACAACATTCTATCCAGTAGTTATTATGATTACATTATCTAATTATACTGTGTAAAGGCTGATAATTTGGTGAGAGATCATGAATTCAAACAAAACAGATCCCATAGTGATTCCGACAAAAACTTCCAACCGAATACCCATTCAATTAAAATATTTCATCACAGAGCCCAATATCTAGCTTAGGGTTTTCTTCACTATGAATTACCAATTAGCTTAATAGTTTATCTTATTAAGAAATACTTAATTCTTTTCATTTATTTTTTGGCCAATGTATATCTGAGATTTTAAATTTCATAATTACACAAGTATGATTCTTAAGGAAAATAAAATATAGTCAAAATGAAACTCAAAGATGCTACTATTAAATAAGAGAGAGAATTAATGGATACCACACTGTGTATACTAGTAGCTCAGACCTAGGTGGTGATTACCTTTATGAATTGTATTGTATTTATAAAATATAGATGTATGGGTGATAATGTATATATTTAAATTATATTTATGTTTAATTCCACAGAGAACAAATGATTAATGTTTTAAGGAAAGGTATGTATTATGTAACAAAAGTAATACTCTACACTTGTAAAGTCTATGAGTGTATTAAATCTATGAATAATTTTCTCTATCATAATATACCACACAAAAAGTAAAATTCATTTTTTCTCCTTTCTCAATTTTTTTTTCTTCAAGAAATGGACCCCCTCCCTATACATACAATATTTGTAATATAGCCAAGACTTCCCTCTTGTGGTTGGTTGATGTCAATATATACTCCTTTTTCTCTCAGGTGATCAATTTTTTAAATTGTTTCAGCAGGGAAACTGAAAAGAACAAAATAGCATAATTTAAGATACATGAAATCAAAGATAAATAACATTTTGAGTGAACTTATAAGATTCTCTGAAGTATTTTATATTTTAAAATAATCCAGTTAAATTCCCAGTATTTCTTTGAACCTGAGTGTTGACATCCTTCTCCTGCTGCTGCCTCACATTTCTAGGGCTATTGCTTTATTAAAAGGCATTTTAATGGTTTCTGATAAAAAACATTTCCTATGTTCTTTAGACAAATCTTTCAGCCCTACTTTAAGTGGAAAGAAGAAATACAATGTTCTTTTAATTAACATTATTGCCTTGAAAACACATATAAAATTATTTTCCTGAAATTTAGGATTTACTGGGTAGAAATAAGAAGCATAGCCTTAACCTTTAATTCATCATCTTTGAGTTAGAATAACAACTCTACTTGGAAACACAATGTAGGGTGATAAAATTAAGAAAAGTTAAAGGGAAACAAATTAAGGACCTACTCTATGTGACTCACTGTACTATTCATATTCAGTTACTACTCATGAAAGTGTGAATATATTACTAACTTCCATCTTGTATATGTGGAAACTGCTGGTTTTATAATTTGCATGAATAAGCTCCAACCTGAAATGCTATAATACTCACAATTAATTACTATACTTGTTTTGCTGAATAATATTTTAAGTTTTCTGCCTATGTTTTTTATCTAAGCTTCACTCCCAAGTAAAAAGAGGAACATTAAGATAAAGATGTTAAATAGTTTGATCAAAATTACAGACAAAAATCATTGTCAGTTATGAAATAAACTACATGGCCATTTTTATCTTGTCAACTGAAATATAATATCTATTAGGTGTTTTATCACTAAAAAAGGATTTATTTGGGAAGAAGACAGGGTTGCAATCCAGTGCATGCAGATATACCAGGCCATGTACACACTCGGGCCCAGTGCCAAGGTTGAGGGGTATTTATAAGAAGGAAACCAAGTTAAAGAAAGGAGAATTCAATCCATAGAGCTTTATTGTAAACACTCGTGGCTCAGTGCATGAAATTCGTGCACATTAAAAGAGAATTAATGAGAAGAAATATTTTAATATTGCTATTTGCCCTTTCTGTATAATAGAAGTGTCAGAGATGAAAGAAAATTAGTAAAATGTAATATAAAATCTCCCTCCTGTCAGAGTCTGGGGTGTGCTGGGGGACCTAGAGTCAAGTCCCCACCCACCACCCTCACATGCTTCCAAAATGCAGTAGACCCAGACCCAGCCGGCCCCATCCCCATTGGGTGAGACCTAGACCCGGCCAGCCCCACCCCCATCAAGCCCCTCTGGGTGGGGGGCACAGCCTCACGTTCCCCAGCCCGGTGCTGGACAGGGCACAGTCTCAGGTCTCCCACCCAGTGCCGGGCGGGGGTGCGACCTAAGTTCCCCTGTCAAGCCCTGTCGGGTGGGGGCTGTGGCATGAGGTCCTCTGTCAAGCCCCACCAGGCGAGGGGCACAGCCTGAGGTCCTCTGTCAAGACCGGCTGGGCTGGGAGCATGGCCTGAGATCTCCCAGCCCTGCGCGGGGATAGGGGTTGTGGTCTGAGGTCTCCTGGGGTGCAGTTTGAGGTCTCCCAGGTTGGAGCTGGGGCAGGGGACATGGCCTTAGGTCCCCCCCCTCCCCCCGCTCCCCGTCAAGCCCAGCTCACCCCTCCCCCTGCAGCGTCATACCAGTGCTGAACAGGGACGCACTCAGGCAGCGTGAGGTTAGCACTGGGGGCGGAAATTCCCACCCTTGGCCCTGCCCACAGACTGGTCATGACTGGGACACCTTAATGGACAAATTAGCATATTACCTCTTTATTATATAAATAGAGTTCTTCCTGTAGGGTTCTAGTGATTATGCAGAGTGAGAGCACTTCCATAAGCCCATAGACCCTCCCAATAGATTATGTTTGCTTGAAGTTCCAGTTATTCTTTATCAATCTCAAAGGAAAAATATTAAAAATCTATCCCTTTTTTAGCCATAGCTTTACCTCATTCTAGCTGAGATGAGTGTTTCTTGGATGCCATAAACAAACAAAAACTCCCATCCAGAATGAAGTAAAAATGATAAGGTGTGACAGTATACTTGTTTGCTATGAGTTTCAAAAGTAGACTATTTTATGATAAGAGGGAATACAAAATAAAGTAAAATAAAATTGCAAAGAACTAGAGGTAATATATTTGAACATTTCTAAAAACTAAAACTTAGGAACAGACATAATTCACTAAAAATGCTTCTAAATTATGAAAAGCTTGTCAGCAATTGCTATTTCCATAGAGGCTAGAAGGCTTGGTTTGCGGTGCCTTTTCTTTGATAAGGTTTTTGAAAAATCACTTTCATGGCAGAATATCTTGGAGGCAACATTTCTATCATTGCCCATTACATGTGATGAATTCCAAAATATGGTTACCACCGTTGAGAACAGTTTTCTTTTTGAGAGTTGTAAAGATAAAAAAGAACATATTTGAAAATATTTTAATATAAAAATGCAATTTTTATACTGAGAATGAACAGTACTACAAGAATTAGCACATTTAAAAGACAGTTTTATAGTCACCTCAAAGGTTGTAATGGATCATCATTGATTGTTCTAAAGTTTTTCTATGGAGCAACCTGTTTCTAGTGATCCATAATGAAAGCCACTCTAGGCACGAATAAATGTGCCATTATTTAAAATGTTATTTTCCTTTGTACTTTAATAACAGGAAGAGATCTGAGAAAAATCTGCTCGCTAATGCTGATAGAGATGTCAACACTTAACATGAAAACTTCCTTCAGAGCTGAACATGCTTTTTGAGTTTCAAATTGTTTGATTTATCTTTAATTCCATTAGAAACAAAGCATGCGACAGTAAAATTTGCTATATCTGAGAAATTCCATCTGTCTTAATTCAGTGTCATGAAGAATCTTTCAGGGAAATATCAAGAATTGTCAAATGCTGCTAAGCCAATGGACCATATTAGATTTATACCAGGATGCATACCTCTGTTAACAGCAATATTTTATTAGTATAGCATACAATAGACTTAAATACAGAAGACAAATCTGGCCATATATTTGTCATAAGGTATGCATTCATAAGTTCTCTATTCATTCCAATTTCCATAGAGTAGCAAATGCATCTTAACTACATACTCTGTGGTTAAGAGAGAGAGAGTAAGAGAGCGAGAGAAAGAAAGAGAGAGATCTGATGTGTACTATAATATTAAAGTTCTTTTATAAGAACTTTTATAAAAGGTCTTATCTTCATGAGCCTAAGTAGAGATTAAATTATGAAATACTTGAGCTTTTACTACTACAGTAGAAATAAATTAGTGCTTTAAAAATCCATATACACAGCACTTTTGTGGTGGTAAAACATTTGTGTTGTTATACTTTGCAACAAATGTATTTTAAGGCCTCAACCTATTTTTTCCTTTTATATACACTTAGCAACTTAGGTTATTTTCTAAGAATATATATAATTAAGCCATTAAATAGGTAAAAGAAATATTGAATCCATCCTGCCCTCAATAGCTTAATCCATTTTTGAAGGAAACAATAGAAATAGTCTTAGAATAAAAAATACTCATCAAAAAATGGAAAATTATAATGGAAAAAAACTAAAAACGGCCTGATGAATAAGTCAAAGAAGCTTTTATAAACAAATTTAAAAAGTTTTTATAAATGAAATTTGAGGAAATATTAATAATGTGACAATTTAATATAATGTACTGTATTTTCAAAGTATGATAAAGTAAATTATGACATTTGTTATTTACAATTCTTTTTTAATTCATTCATTTTCCAATTACTATTGACATACACTGATAAAGTAAATTATGACATTTGTTATTTACAACAATTCTTTTTTAATTCAATCATTTTCCAATTACTATTGACATACACTGTTATATTAGTTTCAGATGTACAAAATAGTGATTAGACATTTATATACCTTATGAAGTGATTTGCTCCAATAAATCTAGTACCTACCTGACACCGTACATAGTTACCACAACACTATTGACTATATTCCCTATCCCTGTGACTATTTTTTATAACTGCAATCTGATATTTTCAAAACAGAACTTTAAACCAAGATGTATTAGATCCATTTAAAATAAATTAATTTTCAAATTGCTATAAGCTTAGATATAGTAAGGGGCAATGGAGTTAATATTTTAGACTGATAGATTTGCATCTGATAAGATGTATGAAACCAATTATGTGTTCCTGAGCAAGTTTAGGACATCATCCAAAAAGTCTAGTAACACTAAAACTTTAAATGTACAAAATGCTGAAGAAATTGTAAATGGTTATTCTGAAGAAAAGAAAACTGGCAAAGGATATAGATTTGGAATGTTTGTGTTGTAGAATAGATCTATTACCTTTTTTTTTTTCCAAAAGGGGCAAATGGTAGTCGTTAGGAATTAGTCATGTGGAGACCTGTTTCTGCTCAAGTATGTAAGAATGTTTCCTCGAGGGGAGAGCCCCCATCCCGGGAAGTATTCAGAATCTCATCGTCTGGGAAGGAGCATAAAGAAGGGATTTCCAAACCAGAGTTCTGGCATTACAGTCTTGAGTTTGGATCCCAGTTCCACCACTGGGATTGTGACCTTCCTCACTGGCAATAACACAAGTAATTACATTATTAGGTTATTGAAGATTAAATGAGACAAGAAATGAAAAACACTTACCACAGTAGGCTCTTCATATATAGCATAATAAAACATCAGTAAATTGTATTATTATTTCACACACATATAAACTTCCTTTCTGCCTACAAGGTATTTACAGACCAATTGCTATGCATTAAGCAAGTATGAAGACAAATAAGACAGTCCTGGCTTTTTAAATTTGAGCTTATTATTCTCAAATTAAATGAAATGCCAAATCATTTCAACATGGGTTGATATGTGCTAACCAGGCTCTGTGGGAACACAGAGGAGATTGGCACTGGATTCGCCAGAATTTCTAAGCAGCTGCCAGGAATTTATACAAAGGATTCATAGCTCATAGCTGATTTCTTTTTATTTTGGGGTGTTTTGATATTATTTAAATTGAAAATTTCTACAGATGGCTAATCTCATCATTATTTTTTTTTTATATCACATGGGTTTTACTATTAGAAAGTAACCTGGTGCTTAGCAATGACTTCAAGATTTCTGCATAGAAAGAGCTAGACATGAGGTTGAGAAGTAGACCTAGAATATTTATCTGAAAGCTATATTTGCAGAGCAAACACCAGCTTTTAAACAATGTCTTCTTGGGATGGGTTTGGGAGAAGTGACAGAGAACATGAGGATCATGCACCCCACAAGCCATTTCTTTGGTGATAGCACTGCTGGCTTTAATAAAATACAACTTTATTATTTTGGGCATTTCTTAAAATATCATTTCATTAAAACCCAAGTGGGAATAAAGTAATATTGACAAGACTACCTTTCTCTCATTGTAGGGAGATGCAATTTGTCTATAAAGTGAACAAGTTAGAACATGCTTTATGGCTTCTATCTTTCAGTATCTTTTGAATTTTTCAAATATCCATTGAATACCTGTTCTCTGTTTCATCTGAGTAAATTAATCTCTTCTTTTATGGAATACCATATGAATACCATTCTTATGTTCTACCACAATTTGTATTTTTTAACATCGTTGTTTTTTTATTTTTCTGAATCTTACTCATCTAGGCATCACTCACAACCCCTAAAATTGTATTTTGCCCTCAATTTGTACTCCAAAAACACTTGGTAAATAGTGCAATTGAATAGCCCTTGCTTATATCATATTAATAGTAAAGGGAGGAAAGAAGTAGCTATAGCAAATATTAACAATTTTTATGTAATTCATTTCAAAAACTCTCACAATGTAATTTGAGCTTAGATAATGTGGTTGGTAAAAATGAGTATTTTATATTTCCATCATATTCCTTTGTTAGGCAATTGCTAAATTGCAACTCAGTAGCAAATACCCTGTGTTTCACCCTTGCCCTTTGATTAAAGCTTTAAAAAGTGTATGGATGAGATAAAATAAAACAGTGAGTTGAGCATTATGAAAATCATAGAGCCAACAAATAAAAGTAGCTCATTGGCATATGTTTTTGAGTCAACATTTTATTATGGCAAAATGGTTCCCATGTCATGTTAATATAGATTAGGGACAACCAATTCCTTTCCTTTGGGCATGTATATAGCCTAAACAGTTAAGTTATGTACAAATTTTAACATTATTAAACTACTAGATAGAAATGAAACAAATATGTCAAAAATTAAGAATTTCATTGCATTAAATTTCATTTAAAATTAAAAGCCTATTGCCTTCCTAGAAAATTACCAATTTTGACATTGGAATTATTGTCTACTTATAAGTTCTGCAGAGAATATTATAAATGTAATGCAATTTTGTGATGATCCTTAGAAATATCAATACTTTAGCTTGCTAAAGACAGTAAGCATTTTAGAATAATATAAAAGCTTATTAATAAATCTATTGCTCTAAGCAAGTAACTATCCATTGTTTCTTGCTTTCACCCTTAATATTCACCTAAAGCAGCACTACTTAAGTGAGTTGCACAAAACAATAGTTCCATATGTTCTACAATAAAATGAAACCATTGTCACACAACTATGAAAAATATTGCATAGCCCATTCCCCTTCTTAAAAATTCAACTTGACTTTTATCATGTAATTTATTAGAAACAAAAATGTCTCATGCACAATGGACCACATTAGGCACTTTACCTACATTACTTCATTTACTCAATATAACAACTCCAGGAGATATGCACTATTATTACCTGTTTGTGGATGATAAAATTGAAGCTTTGCTAACTAAATTAAAAATTTGCTGAAATTGAGAGCACTGGCAAGACTCAGGACTGGTTGTCTGAAGAATCCATCTTATACCCATTATATTATTCTGTCTCAATAGAATTACACATTTCTATAAAAGCAACCTTAGATTTGAGGAAAAGGGCTACATAACAAGGGTTATATAAAAATTATTTCTTCAAATTATGTTCTTGCTTTACAAAATATTATTTGAAGGAAAAGCATGGTGACAGTTTGACAAATTTGTGAAATTGTCTTAGATCCAAACTGTAAAGAAACCCAAAAGAACTCAAAAGTTCTTATTTTCCCTGATGTACGGTTCTCTGGGATGTACCAACTCTTTTTAATAAGATTTTTACCTTCACTTCTCTTAACTGGTTGGTATCTGCTTCATTCATCCTTTTCCTTTAAATAATTTTTGCCTTGCAATTTAGGTATTTTGTTTATTAATCAGATTTATGAATGGCTGATTAATGTTTTAGTTGAAGGTCAAAGTTAGTCTTCTCTCACATTTCTGCATAATAATTGTCATTTCCATAAGATTCACTTACAGTTAATCAAGCTCAGCAATTTAAAAGAGAAACTAAATAATGGATTACACATGTAATTAATTTACATGATAGATTATGGGTTTTAAAGAGATTTAGGGATTCAATTCACTTCAGTAAACTCTTACCTTGCTGTAGATTATACCAGACACTTCTGTAGGAATTAAGTAAAATATGGATCCTATGGCTTAACTGGTTTGGCTAAGTGGATAGAGTGTTGGCCTTGGACTGAAGAGTCACGGGTTTAATTCTGGTCAAGGGCACATGCCTCCGTTGCAGGCTCAATCCACAGCCCAGGTTGAAGGTGCAGATGGGAGGCAACCAATCTATGTGTTTCTCTCACAATGATGTTTTTCTCTCTCTGTATCTTCCCCTCCTTTCCATTCTCTCTAAATTTCAATGGAAAAATATCCTTGGGTGAGGATTAAAAATATATATAAGGATTCTAACATCAAGAAACAAGGAGTCTAGTGAGAAAAGTCACATAACAGAATTCTAATACAGAGAATGATAAGTAGAACGATGGTGTCTGCATAGAGAGTTATAGGACCACAGAAAGGAAGGAATCTCTCTCTGATATTTGGAAGATTAATGAGTTAGATAAATTAAGAAGGTCATGAAAAATGGGGTTCCAGTACAAGAAAAGCATTCACTAATCACAGATGTGAGAAACAGCAGGGTGCGTGAATGTGATGTGTGCTTACATGCCTGTACAGTATCTCAGGATTGTCAGGGTATAAATTATCCTATATAATAAAAGCTTAATATGCTAAGTGTCTGACTGTTCAACCAGTCACTATGACACACTGACCATGAGGGGGCAGACTCTCCAAGTGGTAGATTAGCTTGCTGCTGGGGTCCAGTGATGAGGACTGAGCGAGACTGGCCGGACACGCCCTGGAGTCCTTCTGCCTGCCAATCTCCCACAGTCCCTCCTCAGCCTCTAAAATATTTCTTCTAATTAATTTCCTTTCAATGTGTACAAATCTGTCCACCCGGCCTCTAGTAAAATATAAAATGGCACCATGAGAGGTGGCACAGGCAGATACAGATCAAGCCACACCAGCCTACTAAATGGTGCCAGGATATCTGTGAAATCCACTGAATAATTCTACTCAAAGAACTAACATGATTTGACTTGCATTTTAGATCTATTATGATGGTTTTAATCTGGAGAATATGTTTCCATGTAACCTAACTGGTGATGAGACCAAATTGCACTGTATCATGATCATTGAGGTGAGAGATGATGAGGACTTGATTAAGAGTGGTGGTAATAAAGATGGAGAAAAGCAGGTCAATTTATGTAGCATTAGAAGTGAAAAATAGAATATGGAAGATTGCATTTGATATATTTGTGGGGAAGGTGCTATGGACTGAATTCTTGGGCCCAACCCTCAAATTCCTATGTTGAAGTCTTAATCTCCAGTGTGATGGCATTTACAGATGCAGACTTTAAGAAGTAATTAGGTTTAGATGAGGTCATGAGGGTGATACCCTTATGATAGGATTAGTGTCCATATCAAAAGAGGAAGAAAGAGCAGAGCTCTCTCTCCCTTCATAATGAAAGGGCACAACAAGAAGGTGGCCATCTGCAAGCCAGGAAGAGGACTCTTACCAGGAATTGAATCCACCTTGTTCTTGGACTTCTCAGTCTCTAGAACTTAATAAATGTCTGTTGTTTAAGCCACCTAGTCCTTGGTATTTTGTTGTAGCAGTCAGAACTGATTAAGACAGAGAATCCTATCTAATAAAAGAGAAACATGGTAATTAGCAATACCTCCACTCCCCTTCCCATTGGCTAATCAGGATGATATGCAAATTAACTGCCAGCCAAGATGGTGGCTGGCAGCCAGGCAGCTTGAATCAAACATGAGGCTTGCTTGCTTCAGTGACGGAGGACTCCAACGTTCCCCGCCTGCTGCTGCCGGCCTCTGAGCTTGCAGTTTGAAAAATTGTTACAAATATAGAAGCTAAAAAAAACACCCCAGAAACCTGCTTTCAGCCAGCAGGGATCCCAAAATAGGTTTTCCTGCTTTATACATCATCCAAGGTAAGATAAAAAGTAATGTGGTCTTCAGTTAATTGAAAAGTAAGCATATATTTTTGCATGCTTAACCTCCTTGTTTTGTAACCTTTGCCTTTCCTTAGTGATACTTATTTCCCTGAGAGATAAAAGTCATTTTGGAGAAGGATTTTTTGGATGTAAGTAAGATACTAGTTAAAGAACTATGTGCTACTTTCCAATTAACACCTGGGAAACAAGGGAGCAAAAACATCTGAAGAGGAATCTTCTAATAAGTGTTCAGTATATACGACTCAGAACCATTACTATGGCAAGAATGAAATCCAGCTCATTCTAATAAGGGGTGAAAAAGAGTGATTTATTGGCTCACATGACCAAAAGTTCCAGAGGCACAGGCTTCAGGAATTTCCTGATCCAGGGTCTCCAATAATATCAAGATTTAAGTATCCTCCCTTTTCTCTGTTCTACATCTCTCTGGCGGGCCTGATTCCCATGCCACCTCTGTCTGCATTTGGGATACCTAGTAGTTCCTTGTTTGTATCATCTTAAGAATTCTATTAGGAAAAGTACCTATTTTGAGCTCAAAAGTAAACCCCAGAATTGAGTCCTATTAGGCAGGTTTGGGGCATGTGTTTATCACTAGTATGTCTGGTGGGGATAGAAAGTGCTGACTGGCCCAGTCTGGATCATTTTCCCACAGCAGGTCCTGGCAGAAGGAGAAGATACAGGTCAGCACCACTGAAGTAGGGGGATCACCCCAACAGGAAGGCAGGTTCTGATTATAGAAGGAGGAATGGACACTGGGATTAACAGCTATATACCACAGAGCCTTACCACATAAATAATCCGGTTGGAAGAAAGGACAGGTGTGCCTGCATGTTGTGTTTGTGGATGCCAATGTGCGAGCACATCCACAGTGAAAATAATCCAAAGCAGCCTACTCTCTCACACCCACCAGATTAAGAAGCTGCAGAAAAGCCTCGAGGTGTCCTGACTCCTAGTAATAGTATTAGCTCTTGGAAATAAATCCTCGGTAACTTCAATCCTGTCGTCCCCGCTACTGTTCCACTATCCTGCTTTGGAGCTACATTTTCAAAGCAAATAGGGATCCATCTGATTCAGCATCAGAGAACCTTGAGTTAACTCTTTTTCTTTACATTCACTCTCCAAACCTCTGGCACATCCCAAGGAAATGTACAAATGACAGCTCATCAAAAGTGTGGGGAAAGGGGTCAGGGACATTAATATGATCAAGACAATATGAAATGTAAAACCTTTTTACTGTCACCTTCTTTCCTTCACAAAGTCAATAAACCAATTTTTTCACTCCTTCCCTCATTTCTTTGTTGCTGGCTTCCTTCTCTCATTATATTAACACAAAGAGAGTTATCAGTCATGCACAATTCAATGTCAATGGCTCTCAGGCTGCAGCCTTGCCTGCCACCTCTCTTTAAACTTCTGGGGGCCAGAAGGATTGTGGAACTGAAACTCTATCCAGAACTGGAAAGACAGTACTGATCTTTACTATATTTTACTGCAAACATATACTATGTCAGTTAAATTAAATAAAATGCATTCTCCATAACTACTCTTTATAAAATTTTAAATTTATAAAATTATTTTATTTATTAAAATGTCAACCAAAGGACTTGTATGCATGCATATAAGCATAACCAATGGACATAGACACCAGGGGGGTGAGGGCATGAACGGGAGTGGGGTGAGGGATGATGGGAGAATAAGGACACATATGTAATACCTTAATCAATAAAAAATAAAAACAAAAAAATAATAAATAAATATCAAAATTCCAAACAACTTACTTTTTTTTTTAGAGAGAGAAGATGAAGTAGAAGAAGAAGGAAGAGGAGGAAGAGGAAGAAGAGGAGGAGGGGGAGGAGGGAAAGGAAGAGAGAGAGAGAGAGACATCAATGTGAGAGCAAAACATGGATTGGCTGACCTTCTGCCCACCCCCTCCAACTGGGTGGGGCTAAAGCCCCAACCTAGGCATGTACCCTGACCAGGAATCAAACTGGCAAACTTTCCATGCACTGGACAGTACCCAAGTAACTAAACCACACTGATCAGGGCATCAGACAACTTACTTTTAAATAGTATATTTATAAGAAAAAAAGGTATATATTTTCTAGGGTTGGACAGTTTCACATAACCCATTAATCACTTTGAAACTACCTTGCACTGTGGAGGCACACATTGGGCACTCAATGAAGTGTTTTCAAATAGTTGTGCATAGCCTAATTAGAGTAAACATAGAAAATGAATGCTTGCTCTGAAAAGGCATTTATTTTCATATCCGCTCTGTACTTTGCACCCCAGTGTTTGACACATAGTAGATATTGAATAAATGTTTCTTTAATAATCAAATAAAATTCTAATTTTAAAAATATGGAGATAGAGTTACTGTAAATAGAGTAACTATTGCTAAAGCTCCTCAAAAAAATTAGAAAACAAAAAAAGGAAAGAAATCATCATACTCAGCTTTAGCTATACCAATCTCAATTAATAATCAAGGTTCTGTATTACTGTAGTGAAATTTTTTTAGAGAAAAGGTAGATTGCTTCCTGAGAGCTTCTGTAGTGCTAATAGAATCTTTAGACTTCACTGACATACTGGTGATTCAGTGGTAAAAAGCAAGCACACTTTATTGGGCTTTCATTATAAACCCATAAGTGGCCTGATTTCTTTAGGTGATTTAGACTCTAAAGCACCTGGACTGTAATTTCCTATATCTGAAAAGGGAATAAAGATGAACAAAGACAAAGAAGGGGCAGAGGTAAGAAAATATTACATCTCAACATCATGCCCACTCTTTATACTTTGCATTGAAATTGTGAATGCTTACAGGACTTCCCCCCACCTCCAACTGCCAAAATTCTTTTATCATCTTACATCCAAAGAATGTTTTATTGTGTGTAAAGCAAAACCTGTTTTGTTTGGGTGTTTTTTAAAGCTGTATGCAGTCCACATATCAAGAGTCAGGAAGTCCGATACACTACAATGTGGTTGTTTTTTTTTTTACATTCTCCACTGCAACCACTCATTGTGGCAACAACTACCACTTGCCAGTTTAAGCAGTAAGCACTTTTCTTGCCCATTATGGAACAGCTTTGATAATTCTTGCATAATGTTAAACCATCCCATTGCACCGAAAGGCCAGAGCAAAAGCACAAACCAATGTTCCATTTCACTACATAACTAACTGTAGGTGTCACCAGGCAAGAATGAAGTTGTGAATACCCTGTGGTAAATTTGTGATTTCAGAAACAACCACAGGCACATCACCCCCCAAACAAATATACTCATGGTTACTTTACCCAGTGATAAGATTAATGCAGGGTTTATTTTTGTAAGCCTCAGTCTCTAGGATATTTACCTGTGAGTTCCTACTCAAACACATGTAACAATCACTAGTAAAGACTGGTATTGTAAAATAGAGACTCTGAATTAATATAAATATTATTACAGAAGAGGTGAAATGGGAACGTCAGTTTGATTGGCATTAATGTCACTCTTTAAATGTTTCTCTCTTGAAAAACCTAAGTCTATGACACTATGCACACAATGACAAGATAGTAGTGTGGTTGATGCAGCCATATTGGTATATGCAGCTAGCTATACACTTAGTTGCTCAGTGAATGCAATACAAATGTTAAAATCCATTAATGCAATATTTCAGATCAGGTTCAAAAGCATTAACACTATTCTCCCATTCCTGAGTGAGTCTTATCCTCTTCCCTTTTCTTGATGATCTGGCTTGGCTATATGGATCTATAATGCATGTGGAGCATTTTGTTGGGTGGAAAATTTCTGGCAATGTTGGAATGACAAAATCTGTCTTTCATTTAGATGTTTGTTAAATTTGTCCAGTTTCTCTCCATGGAGAAAAAAAAAAACACCTAAAAATACTTCTGTAGAAATATGAATTTTAATAGGAAGCAAATTTACTCTTAACTAATCAAAACTTTTGAGAACAGGCTAGATCTTAAAAATCCATCAGCAAACCATCATTCCCTTTAATGCACTAGTTTTTATGAGTTGAAGCTGACTTCCCTAGCCCTTGGGCACATTAGCATTTTTGATTGCTGGTTAGTAAATATAAGCATCCTAATGGGTTCTTTTAAAATGATTTTTAAGAATCTTTATAGCGCCTCTTTATATTCATAAAGATAAAATTATTACACCTGAAAAAGTGTACAATTTGTAAGGCAGTTAAAAGCCAGATTGATTATTATCTTGTCCAGTAATAAGTGGAGGAAAAGAAAAAACTTAAGTTCACTTTATGGATTTAAGATCTTTCTACTTAGCAAATTTCAAGTACACAGTACAAGTATACAGTATATAGTTAACTCTCGTCAAATGCTCTACTTTAGGTCTCCAGAACTCATTTGTGTTGCTTAACAGAAACTTATTTCCCTTTAACCAATGGTTTCTTGCTTACCTTTCCCCTGCACCCATGGCAAACACCATTATACTCTCGGCTTCTATGAATTTAGCTCTTTTCTTCTACTTTATTTCATTGAATTATATTTGACATATAACACTATATTAATTTTAGGTGTGCAACATAATTATTTGATATATGTATATACTGTGAAGTTTAGTTAGCTCCCAGAAAGGTTCACATATACAATGCAGCATTGTTAACTATAGTCAACATGCTGTACATTATATCCCTAAGGCTCTTCTGTCTTACAATATAATTGGAAGTTTGTACATTTTGACCACCTTCACCCATTTTGCACATACCCTGTACCCATGCTTCTGGCACTCAGACAGCTACCAATCTGTTCTCTGTATCTATGAGTTTTGTTATTTTTTTAGATTCCACATATAAGGAAGATCATACAGTATTTGTCTTTATCAGTTTGACTTATTTCCCTTAGCACAATTCCTCCAAGGTCAATTTATATTGTTGCAAATAAGATTTCTTGATATGGTGTATAAGTTTCTGGCATTGTGTAAGTATTCGATTGAATATAACTAATACTAGAGGCCCGGTGCACAAATTTGTGCATGGGTGAGGTCCCTCAGCCTGGCCGGTGATTGGGGCAGGGTTGGCTGACTCAAGGGAGGGATCGTGAGAGGTTGGCTGTGGGAGTGCACTGACCACCAAGGGGCAGCTCCTGCATTGAGCGTCTACCCCCTGGTACTCAGTGCACATCATAGCTACCGGCCAGTTGGCTGGTTGTCTGGTTATAACGGTCCCTTGGGCTCTTATATATAGAGAGAGAGATTAAATGATGTAACAATAACAAAATCCCTCTCTTCATTAATTATTTTCCTCCCTACATTTTATTTATTTTTTTAATATATTTTATTGATTTTTTACAGAGAGGAAGGGAGAGGAATAGAGAGTTAGAAACATCGATGAGAGAGAAACATCGATCAGCTGCCTCATGCACATCTACTGGGGATGTGCCCGCAACCCAGGTACATGCCCTTGACCGGAATCGAACCTGGGACCTTTCAGTCTGCAAGCCGATGCTCTATCCACTGAGCCAAACCGGTTTCGGCTCCTCCCTACATTTTAAAGGTACAATAAATTATACTGTTTCATCTGTAAAGAAATAGTTTTTGGAGAAAAAGCTACTGTGAAACCTTTGTTGAATCTTTTACTTACTTCAGCCCAAATATTTGCATGTTATGTTTCCTTAGGTGACTTTGCAGGTGACAAAGCATGGAGTTGATGGCAAGTTTAAATTGTGTGGGACTAATGATTTTCATGTAGAAAAATAAATGCCTTACTTACTATGATTTCTATCTATAAACTTTTTGAGATTTTTATCTTGAGTTATTCTTAATTTCTGAGATTTATGTTAGAGCTTACAAGATAAGTGGTAAGTCTAGAAATAAAGACAAAACCGTCTGAAAGATTACAATAGGTGGCCAGCTTAGGGTATTATGTTCACTCTGTAACTCATGTTGTCAAGAACCAGTCAAGTACAATTCAGGCAAAAAACAAACAAACAAACAAAATCCTTTGTAATTAAGGATTGATGAATTCAAGAGTCATGAATTCATAGTGTACTTATAAGAGTAAAGTGAATATTTCATCCTAAAATATATAAATAAAATGAAAGAATGTAAGAAACAAGAAGTCACCTTCATACTCACATTGCTGAAAAAAGGAAAAGGGAAAAATGTGCTAATTGTTTGGAAGAATCCCAGTATTATAAAGAGACAAAACTAGGTTTCAATAGTCATCCAGGCCATCACTTAGTCTCCCAACTCTAACCTTAAGTGAAGTTAGTATTTAGTTTCATAGAAAGAATAGCCCTTATCATCTCTAAAAATAAAATTCTAATCTCTTCAAAGTACATGAAGGGACAGGGAGTACATTATTTATTCTGTCTCAAGGGAGCAGGATGGATTAACTAAACCATCTTTAGCAAATGTGCTTTTATGTTACCCCCAAACCAAATGACACTCTGCTTCTGACAATGAGGGAACTCAGTATTCCTTAGACTGAGTGGGTAATGATGACTACAATATTATATATTTCAGAGCCCCAATGTCCTCATCTACATTCTTCTACATATTGAAGAAATAAGATATGTGCACTTGCTTAAGAGAACTGCAACAACAATCAAAGGCAAAACACTCTATTAACTGTTAGAAAACTGGTTAATCATAAGACTCTCGATTGACCTGCCTCAATACACACACACACACACACACACACACACACACACACGCACACAC
>NW_006300365.1:2094259-2096488 GCF_000327345.1 Myotis davidii | reverse complement strand
GTGAAGCAGGTTGTTTACCACGACAGAAGTGATTTTTTCCTGAAGATATGGGTAAACAACGTGATTTAACAGCCTTTGAACGTGGGATATATTTGAATGTGAGTGGCCAGATTATTATGCCTACCTGACATTTGTAGGCAAATTAGCTATAATTTTACGCTGAAGTTGCTAGAGGGCCAGACCATTATAAATAGGAAAGCAGGTTGTTTACCACGACAGTCGAAGTGGTTTTATTTCTGAAGATATGGGTAGAAAATAATTGAATAGAAAATAATCCTCTTTAATCTCCCCCTGAGTTTTTAAACTGTATTATTGAACTGCCCAGTTCAAGAATTCAGTTGCCTGTTTTACTGAATGGAGGTATGTATGACCTGATAGTAAAAGAATGCTATTCAAAGACATCTTGTGGAGTCAATGCCAAGAAGAATCGCCTCAGTACTGAAGGCAAAAGGTGGCCCAACGAAGTACTGATGGGGTGGTCATAATAATATGGCCATTCAGTATATATATATCTTACATTCAAAGGTTGTTAAATCCCGTTGTTTACCTATATCATCAGAAAAATAATCACTTCTACTGCTGTGGTAAACAACCTGCCTCCCTATTTATAATGGTCTAGCCCTCAGCAACTTCAGCACAAAATTATAGCTAATTTACCTACAAACATCAGGTAGTCATAATAATATTATACTAGACTATTAATTTCAGGTGTATAATCTCATGGTTAGACATTTATATAATTTATGAAGTGATCACCCCGCTAAATCTAGTACCCATTTTACACCATATATAGTTATTACAATATTATTGACTACTAGAGGCCCGGTGCACAGAATGCATGCATGGGTAGGGTCCCTAGGCCTTGCCAGTGATTAGGGCTGATCAGGTCTCTGCCTCCCTGCCTTCCCACCTCCCCACCTCCCCACCTCCTCCTTCCCTCATTCCCTCAGTGCCACTACCGCTACTCTCCCGCCATGTTCCGTGCCACCTCCAGGTAGTCAGTGCACATCATAGCGAGTGATGGAACCCCAGGTCTCATGGTCAAACTCCCAAGGGGACGACACTTTGCATATCAGACTTTTATATATATAGATAATCCCTATGCTGTAATTTACATCCCTATGACTATTTTTTAACTACCAATTTGCATTTCTACATACTTTTACCTTTTTAACGTATCTCCCCAACACTCCTCCCAGTTGCCTTAATTCTTTTCCAGGTTCTATGCTTACAGGCTGTAAGCATAAAGTTATTTACTTAATCTCTCTCTACCTCAGTTTTTACATCTGTGAAATGAGGATAATAATACTACTTACCTCATAGAGTTGTCAGGACTAAACAAGTTTATTTAAGTAAAGATTTAGTGTCTGGCACCTAGTGCTATTTAAGCATTTACTGTTGTTATTATTATGCATACAATGTTGAGAAAGCTGACAGTTCTTCTTCATACACAACAAAAATCCTTTCTACTCCAATGTAAGCCTATATTCTGGTTAGTGGGAAAGAACTGGAAGAAAATGATTCTGCACAGTAAAAGTAAACCAAAAGCTACAGCAATCATCAAAATTTTCCCAACCTTTCATTACCCAAAACTATCAATTTATTGTATTGCAAGTGCCCTATAATAACGGTGGTCATTATGTCTTGCTGAAAAAGTAACTGTATTTCATCAAACACCTTTCAAAGTATATGTAAAATATAGTTATTAAGAAGAATCTAAGTTGCACACACATATGTAGGTAGATTTAGTGTAAATATTTAGCTTCAAAATACTTCTACATCTTTCTCTATAAAATAAAAAATTATGGCTAGAAACATTAAATAAATGGATATGTAGTCAGAGATAATAGATAATAGATGGTTAAAAATTCGGGATTAATGTCCATTTTTAGCACAATGACTACTTGGCAGTTTGTACAGAAGATCAAGGAAAAATAAATATTTATCAAAAAATTAACTTTTAATGGCTCAAGCCATAATAGCTTTGCAGAAAAAAAAAATTCATAAAAGAAGAAACAGGCCAAGTAATTTTAAGAAGGCCTGCAATCATTTTCTACTATAAAAAAGGAAAATTGAAAAGCAACAGGCTGTTCATATTTGCAAAAGAAAAAATTGCATATGGATATTTTCATACATATTTAATGTTTTATGCATTCACAATAACACACAACACAAATTCATTTCACACATAAAAAGTATGAAATACAAAATGTCAGGGTGTCATTTAAT
>NW_006300365.1:2093948-2094206 GCF_000327345.1 Myotis davidii | reverse complement strand
ATATATAAATGTATGACAAGGGGACTCACTTTATTGCTCTTCTAATGAGAAGGACACTACAGCAGAAAATATGGAAATTCCTAACACAGCATATTAATACATAGGCTCTTTTATGAGGAAGACAAGATTTTCTTGCTTTTGCAGTCATCATAAAGCTCAGTGACCTGTGAAGGTAAGAAATTATGATTCTATTACACTTGGAGCCATGAATCTGGTTGAATTTCTGTGATATCATAAGGCACAATGCAATATATATAT
>NW_006300365.1:2085413-2093851 GCF_000327345.1 Myotis davidii | reverse complement strand
GGAAAGTCATTAAAAAATGAATTTATTTTTTTTTTTAATTTAAATGTATTGATTTCAGAGAGGAAGGGAGAGGGAGAGAGAGATAGAGACATCTATGATGAGAGAAAACCATGGATCGGCTGCCTCCTGCGTGCCCCACGCTAGTGATAGAGCCCACAATCTGGGCATGTGCCCTCACTGGGAATCAAACTGTGACCTGGTTCATAGGCTGATGCTCAACCACAAGCCATGCCAGCCAGGCAGAAAAAGATGAATTTTACATTTTAAAACTTTGTTATAAAATACAAATGAACTGATTATGCTAGTTGACTCAAAATATCATATTCTCAAGTGGTAAATTTAGGATGAATTACTTTTTATTTTATTTTATTTTATTATTTTTTTGCCATATCTTAAGCTGCCAGCTTTTATTTTTATTTATTTTTTTACATTTTTCCCCTTATTAATTAAGATATTACAAATGTGTCCTTATCCCCCTAATGTCCCCTCCCCCCTCCCCAATCCTGCCCTCACCCTCAACCCCTGTTATCCACATCCATCACTTATGCTTATGAATTACTTTTTACAAAATAATTGGCTTTTCATACTTTTGAAATAGCCACATATAAAGGGCAGGCACAACTTTTAAAGAGCCATCAATATTAAGCTTTGAAAGGTATGTTTTCCATTTTTCTAACAACTAGATCCAGGCTTACATGCAAAACAGGAAGTAGGCAATCCTTAAGAAAGTTGAAAAACCTTGACTTTATTTCTGGATAGTGCTCACTGTAAATTGCCCTCATTGTTGGTGTTTAAATGAGAAATAAGGGTTGCTGGGCTTTGGGATGCTGGAGGTGTTCTCAGGAGCCTGTACCCAACAGTTTTCAAATGTGTATTTTGTGAGCCCAAAACACCTTCACAAAACCTGATCATCACTCAAGTCTTGGGGGCAAACCATAAGGGAGCAAAATGCAGAATAGACGAGTTGTGATTTTTTTGTCTCTTAATACATACAAAATGCATTTACCAGCCTGGAAGGAGCAACAGTTCTCTTTATCTTACAAGCTAATGTGAAGCACTTTTTATCAAATAGATTTGATTTCTTCACATGTCTGGGGATATCTTCTGCATAATGAATGGGAGTGGGTCCTAGTGCTCTGTGTACTGAAAACAAGTCTCTTCAGACACACTGTTAATCATTAACACCTTTCCCTTCCCATATTCTTTTCACTGCTGCCTGCATAAATCGCAACAATATTTTTGAGAGCAAAAGTTATTTGTAAAATCAATTATTTGAGAAATCACCCTCGTCCAGCCTCACATTTGCCTTTTGTCTCATTTGGAAATGTTAGGCATTACTCACCAACCTTATGAAAGCACACAGAGACCGCATTATTAGTTTTTTCAAATAACCGTGCACTTAATTTCTCCACTAAATAAGCTAAAATAGATTAAAAAACAGTGATGGGTGGAAAATTTGGCTGAGCTGATGTGAAGCTCTCATTAAGAATAATGCCTGCCCGGTATGCATTGGTTTATTATTTTTCAAATATGTGTTGGCTTTTTTTTTTTTTTTTTTTTTTAGTAGATATGGGCTTAGATTCAGACACTCCATAAATGACAGGTCATGAATGTTTTCTACTGAATCGTTCACCTTGGTGGTGTGTCACAACTTGAGAGTGATCCACAAAACTCCTGTGCCACCACCAGAGATCACAGGAATAGTTGTCATTGATGTCTGTGCTCAGAATGGTATTTGGTGAATACAGTCTTGAAAGATTGTTGGATACATTTACTCACTGAAGTGGTGAGGTTTTTTTTGTTTGTTGGTTGTTTTTTTTTTTTCTTCTTCTTCTTTTTTTGCATTTTTATCCAATACTCTGAAGGAAAGTTATTTTTATATTCAAGACATTTAACATAGTTAAATAAACGTGTATGCTATTTTCCAGATATAGTAAATGCTGAAGCCTGCTTTTTTATTTTTTTTAAGAAAACAGCTTTCATCTTAGGAATATTGTTGCTACATTCTTAACATAAGGCAAAGCGTTCTGGAGGATGTACTCACTCTTGACTTTAATACCAGTAGAAAAGGTTTTCTTTTTTGTTTATTTTCCTCCTAAAGGTGATAATGTATTGAATAATACTAAAGTGGGTTTTAAAAAGAATAGAGTCATTTTCTGGCCAGACTCTCCCTATTTTACTTTTGAATGATTCTGCCCTGGTATTAGAGTTAGAACATATCTTGAAGGTTCTCTACTCTGACCACATTTCATGACATAGCATGGTTGAGGATAATTGTGGCCATGAAATGAGTTTTTCTTAACAGGTCTGTATGGGAAGCAAGCACATAAATGTTATCAAAGTGACTACATTTTTACCATAATGTTTAGCAATTCTGGACTGTATTTCACCACCACTATCCTAAAAGCACCTTGCTCTGTCAGACCCGGGCAAATTGAGCTGCTGCAGATAATCACATACCTGATTTTCACTGGCTCCTACTGTAGAACACAGCTGAGAAGTATACAAAATAAAGGTTAAAAGCTAAGAAAAAAGAAAATTATTTTAGTTGAATGTTGAAAGTATTGAATATCAAATAGCTCTTTTATGTAGAAAGTGACAATCACCGATGTATGGAAGCCAAAGTGGCACCATAATTTTTAAATTTATGTTTATTGTTTAAAGTATTACAGATGTCCAATTTGGGTCTTTTTCTCCCCATTGATCCCCTCCTCCCTGAACCTGCCCCTCCCTAGCCTTTGCCACACTATTGTCTGTGTCCATGGACTATGCTTATAAGTCATTATGCTCAATTAATATTTGACAATGGAGGAAAGAGCATACAATGGAATCAAGAGTCTCTTCGATAAATGGTGCTGGGAAAACTCTAGGTACATGAAAAAAAACTGAAACTAGACCACCAACTTACATCATGCACAGGAATAAACTCAAAATGGATAAAGACCTACCTGGTAAATGTAAGTTGTGAAACCAAAAAAATCTTAGAAGAAACTATAGGCCGCAAAATCTCAGACGAGATGACTATGAGAGATTCATAGTAATATGTGTGTGTATACAGCTCCTAGCAGTGGTCGGCAAACTCATTAGTCAACAGAGCCAAATATCAACAGTACAACGATTGAAACTTCTTTTGAGAGCCACATTTTTTAAACTTAAACTATATAGGTAGGTACATTGTTATTAACTTAATTAGGGTACTGCTAAGCCGGCCTTTGCTAAAAACGTCCTCAATCTGATTGAGGTATGTTCACTGAGGCCGACCCCTTCCAACTCTCCCATCCACACTCATCTTGTATACTTGTTTCGTCTATCTCCTTTCCGAAAACCAACTTCTGCTCATGGGCCATGAAGTTTCAATCACATTGTACATGCGCGCCCGCAAGTGGTATTTTGTGGAAGACCCCCACTCAAGGGGCCAAAGAGCCGCATGTGACTCGCGAGCCGCGGTTTGACGACCACTGACCTAGGCCAAAGGAAACTAAGGAGAAAATAAACAAATGAGACTATCTTAAAATAAAAAGCTCCTGCACAGCACAATCTTTAGATAGTTTAAAGTTGATGAATTAGCATTCCTGAATTTCAAACTTATGGCAGATAAGGAAAAGTGAGTGATGATACTGAGGAGAGGAGGTCTGCTAGCTTCCGATTGCTGAAACCTTGAAGCTCATCTGTGTCCCTGATCTCACCGTGACAAGTACAATGGAAAGTTATTCTCCCTCTCCTCCTCACCCTGTTCAGGCTGAAGTTTGCCTTTGTGTAACTGCTTTTTCCCCTTTAAGATAGCCTTTGATCAATCTTTCTATTTTGCAAAAAAAAAACAAAGTGTGTGAAGAATGAGGTAGAGGGCAATAAGAAGAAAGAGACACTAATATGGAAATAGAGAGAGAATATCATATTATTTGGGGCATCAATTCATTTAGAATCATTAGGGAATCCTTATTTGTATTGTATCCGTTCTTTGTGAGTTTTTTTCTGTTTACTTCCTAATTTGATTCCATTTCCTTTTCCTCACTCAGCCATTACTATACATCAGACTGAGGACTCTTGATCAAATTCTTGACAGAATTATTAGTGCAACCAATATAAATACCTTAAACTAAAGAAAAAACTACACTAATGGCTATTTGTGTGATCAGGATTTTCTTACTGCTATTCATGACTATCTTTAGAGAATCTTTCTAGGTGACTGACTTGCCTAGAAAGGTATTTTAAAAGCTTATGTTAATTGGATCATCCACTAGTTCTCTACTACCGATGAGATATGCTGATTACTTGAATCTGGCAGTAGCTTTATGATGGATGTCTAATTGTTCATTTTGGCTTTTAGTTCATTTTCTCAGTATCACCGGCTCCATTTTATTCTCTTCTCATCTGTCTTGCCCACTGTCCCTACCTCTCTCTTTCTCTTCCTTCCAGATTTCCAGCTAAGTATCTTATCTAAGCATCAAATGGCAAATACTTTTTTTCTATTTCTTTAGCTAAATAGGTTGATTCTCATCTCTACTTTATATCCAGGAAGACATTAGGAATGTGCCTGGCTTCGCAGAAAAAAATAGAAAACCATCTCTTATTCTTACCTCCCCCAATGGACAGGAAGACACTGGAAGACAATTTCCAACTTTGGTCATTTATCAACCCATTAACAGATCTCAGATGCGTCATTGTGAAGAATCCATCAGGAGACCAGGAAATGCAAGCAGGAAACACTGAACAATTACTAGTGCTACCCAAGTACGTCCTTGGCACACCATTTTTATATCCCTTCAGTGGAAACAGAATCCAGAGAGTAACTTAATATTTTAATGCACTCTTGCTTCTTTAAAATTTTGTGTGCCAAGAAGCATTTGTGGAATAACAAAAAGAATGAATTTACTCACTGTGCTAAGGCAAATGCTTTGGTTCTAATTAGTTTTCACAGTTTTAAAATCAATGATTAGCTAAAGATGCTATAGAGAATATGAATATATAGCCCTCTTTCAGAAGCATGAAAACGTAATCACCTGCTGTGATGCCTAAACTTTAAGATAGGTGTGGAGCCCATATCCATTCACCACATGCCTCAACATGACCCAGGATTGTCAGTATTAGCGCTGACACCACATCCCCAACCACTTCGCCTTTCATCACCTAAAGCTCTCAGCCAGAAAGTGGTGACAGAGGCAGCCTGCGTTGTATGTCAACAGATTATCAGGATGTTTAGTAATATTCCCTTTATGGGAGCCTTTTAAAATCCCTGCACTGGCAATCCTAAAGCTCTGTTGATTTTTGTTACTTGCTGATAAGGCTTTTAATGGCCAAAGCCTGATGTATTTTTAGATCTTTTGTCACCATGGGTCTCCTGTCACTCACTGAGGTCGAAATCAGCAGGCTATTAGTCTGCCCAATGTATAATCCCAAGTCCTGGGGAACGAGGGCTTGCAGCGAGTAGGCCTCCTGATTCTGAAATTTATTTTTGATTTTTATTCACAGAGCACTGTCATTTCCGCCTTTAAAACTCATTTGGAAACATCTGCGCTGGAACGTTCTTAAGGAAAACATATTTTAAATCATCCTGTTATTTTTCATTAAAATGATCCTATAAAATAAAAGCCTAATATGCAAATTGTCCCCTGGGGCAGTCATATGACCAGGAGTTCCACCCTGAGACCAGAAGTTTGACTGCTCTCTATGACCTGCGCTGACCACCAGAGGGCGGCGCTGAACATGGTGGGCATCAGTGATGCACCGTGGCCTCTCATCGGTTATCTGGGTGCGTGGGTGACCCAGACAGAGGTGTGGTGAAAATGCAGGGTGTCTGCTGAGCTCGCTCTCACTCCCCCTGCTACCCTCCCCTGAGACACCAGGGCTCATGAGCCAGGGAATACTCCACCCCACACACACTCAGGTGCCAGGCGCCTGCCAGGAGCCCGCCCCACACCCTTGTGGCCTCTTCTGGGTGAGCTGGGTCACAGCCTCTGGGACCGCAAGGGCCAGTTGGGCTCCCCATGAGTTCGCACAGGAGCCAGTCTGCGAGGCCAGCCAGGAGAGAGTGTGTTGCCTGCTGGCTTCCGCCCAGTGCTGCTGGGTGTCCCAGAGGCCCATTCTGTGTCCCCGCCCACTGCATCCAGCTGCACTCAGCACATCTCCACATGGGGACTCGGGCACCGTGACTCAGGTAGAGGGGGGCGCATGGGGACCTGGGGGCCCAGGTGCTGCTCAGGGTCCAGAGGTCAGCTGGAACCTGCCCTTCCACCCCAGATGCTTTCGCTTGGATCACAGGCCAGGCCTCGGGACCACATTGGTGCGTGAATTTCATGCACAGGGCCTCTATGTATATATATAATTGGTAGGATTATATACAATCCTTATTGGCCATTTGTTAGCTTCTCACCACAGGAGAACAAAAGACCAGGAAAAACTCTCTGGACACCAGGAGTCATATCATAGGAATTGAAACTGTCCTGAAGGTACCTGATCACACATCTGTACTCCATCCTCTTTCCAAGCCCACTAACTCAGCCCCCAGGCCCTCTGAGGACGAGAGCTTCCAGCCAGCAGCTCCATGTAAGGATGAAACTCTAGCCCCTTGGTGCTGCCATCCTTGACCCAATATCCCCTTAGTTGGGTGCTATGCAGCCCTTCCCTTTGGATAACTCCTCCCCTATCCCTTTTCCTTAAATAAATTCAATTTTCTTTAATCACCATCTGAGATGGCTATTGGCCTGCCCACATACCACCATGCTAATAATAATGTCTATTTGCTTAACAGATCAAAATATAACTCCAATATTTTTAAATTATTGGTCAATTATTTTTCCCCCTAAGGGAAATCATTAGAATTTCTTTTTAATTTAAATTGCAGCAGTTCCTTAAGACAGAAGGTAACAAATCATCAAATAGGGACAATAGATGAACTACAGAGAGATAAATAAATAGCTTTAGCACACTGGAACCATTGGGCCAATGTCCTTTAAAAGACACGACATGGAAACAATCCCTGGGTCACCACTGAAATGTTCTTTAAGTGGAGGTGTGAAAATGGAAATACATGCCTATTTGTGGTCTCTCATCTGTAACTGTGGCTCCCCTGTGCACAGGAGAACAGAACAAGAGTAGAAGGGAGCGTAAAAGAGGAATTTGAAAAGGCTTCACTGGACAAGTTTGCTTGGAAGGAGCAACTATAAACATCCAGGAATAATAAAGGAAACATCCAGGAAGCTGTCAATCAGGCAAAATAAACACATTGTGAGCTTGACTTAGGAAAAGCACTCATGACAAATCTGTTTCCATAAGAGTGAAAAAGAAATACCTGTTAAGTATGTAACTTTTGCTTAAAAAGCATTTTTTTAACTTTTAAATTACAACAGATCAATTTGCAAAGACAATTTTTAAAAAAGTAAAATGGCACTACCCTTAATGATCTGCTTTTAAAGACAGGCTTTCTCCAGGATGGCTGGTGACACAGTGGCCAGGACACAGTAGAAAAAAAAAAGCATCATTGTGTTGAAATGTAGGAATCAAAACCCATATAAAGAAGAATGTGTTAATATGAGGTCTTGGAATAAATAACTCAGATGAAAGAGCCCTTTAATTACCAGGTGCAAACATAATTTGAAGACATTGATTGTGAAATGTGATGAGGATCATATAAAAAAGTTTCCTGGAAAAATAATCCAGTATAGCCTAAAACATATGATCTCAGCAAGTTAAATAATATTTCAGTAGTGATCCAGGAACTATGTGTGTATATATATATTCCCATCACCTAATCTTAGCTACATCCTCCTATAAACCCTGCTTCTTTTTTAATGGACAGTTACTTCACTTCCTAAAATGAATACTTATTCATTTCATCAAAATCTGAAGAGACAGAAAGGAAGAAAAATATCGTAGTAACCTTGACATCTAGGAAGGTGCAGGGCACAGTAAGTTCTCCACAAAGGAGTGAATTATTAAAGTCATGAAAGCAGGGAGTTACAGTAGCAGGCGATGGCAGAATCCATCCTCTGTGCTCACCGGAATCCTGTTCTCTCCACTTAGTTCACTCCGATTTTCAAAGGAATAAAATAATCTGTAAGTTTGGAATGCTGCACGAGCAGCACATTTCCCCCCTCAGCATTTGTCTCTGAAGCCCAGCAGTACAAATTTCCTACTGGTTATTTTCGCCTTAGTGACTCTATTGTGGTTTCTCATTTCCTCAATAGTAAAATTGCACTTACTAATGATGACTTTAATATCGCCAACGCTAAAATTCATGTTTTTGGTGGTTGTTTTCTCTGACAAAGTAGAGTATGATTATTTGGAAACCCTCCCTTTGAGCAGCCACATAATATTTGGTGCCCTATCTTCTTTTCTACCTCCTTGCTATTTCCTTTGTTATACTTACTGCAAGGGGCATGGTTACAAAAGAAATACTGAGACAGAAAATACTGAGAAAGTCAACTGAAAGGCAAGAGACA
>NW_006300365.1:2073461-2084363 GCF_000327345.1 Myotis davidii | reverse complement strand
TATAAAAAAGTTTCCTGGAAAAATAATCCAGTATAGCCTAAAACATATGATCTCAGCAAGTTAAATAATATTTCAGTAGTGATCCAGGAACTATGTGTGTATATATATATTCCCATCACCTAATCTTAGCTACATCCTCCTATAAACCCTGCTTCTTTTTTAATGGACAGTTACTTCACTTCCTAAAATGAATACTTATTCATTTCATCAAAATCTGAAGAGACAGAAAGGAAGAAAAATATCGTAGTAACCTTGACATCTAGGAAGGTGCAGGGCACAGTAAGTTCTCCACAAAGGAGTGAATTATTAAAGTCATGAAAGCAGGGAGTTACAGTAGCAGGCGATGGCAGAATCCATCCTCTGTGCTCACCGGAATCCTGTTCTCTCCACTTAGTTCACTCCGATTTTCAAAGGAATAAAATAATCTGTAAGTTTGGAATGCTGCACGAGCAGCACATTTCCCCCCTCAGCATTTGTCTCTGAAGCCCAGCAGTACAAATTTCCTACTGGTTATTTTCGCCTTAGTGACTCTATTGTGGTTTCTCATTTCCTCAATAGTAAAATTGCACTTACTAATGATGACTTTAATATCGCCAACGCTAAAATTCATGTTTTGGTGGTTGTTTTCTCTGACAAAGTAGAGTATGATTATTTGGAAACCCTCCCTTTGAGCAGCCACATAATATTTGGTGCCCTATCTTCTTTTGTACCTCCTTGCTATTTCCTTTGTTATACTTACTGCAAGGGGCATGGTTACAAAAGAAATACTGAGACAAAAAATACTGAGAAAGTCAACAGAAAGGTAGGAGACAGAATATACTATGTTAAACATGCATTATTTTCTCATATTTTATATATCTGCCCTTTAAATAATCCAGTATGCATATAATGGCCATTTTATATCTATGACTATATACTCTATAAAATATATAACAAAACTCAGAGACATGCCATTCATAGACAAAGCATATACATGTGAAATAAGAACCATTATAAAGAGGATATTATGAGGTTCAAATGCATAACACATTAATGCATGCTTCAGTATTTATATGAGTTAATACTAGGACATCAGCAGACAGGTTAATTTGTAAATATATCCTGGATAGAGTAAAATCTGAATCATAATTTTTTAGAAAATCATGTAAATAGATTGGTTAAAATAAGCAAGGACTTTGTCAATGAGAGTGGCATGTGTAAAGAAAGTCACTATGATAGCTGTAGAAGCAGATTATCGAAGAGTTCTCTAAGCCCATTAAATATTACTAAATAAGATTTTTCAGTGTGTTAAATTTAACCAGATTGAATGTTTTGAATTTTTTCCACTGAACAACTTTAAATGATTTGCTTTTTAATGAGTCATTTGCATTTAATCATAAATTAGGAATACAACATCTTTAACTTGGTTATTTCCATTAGACTATGTTCTTTCAGGACTTTATGTTTTTCTGTAATAAAGACACAGATTCCTCAAAATATATTTCAAATGTAAATGATGAGGAAAATACTTATTTATAAAGAATCCTGGGATATATAGTACTTACAATAGCAAACTCAGAGGTGTGCAATAAAATTTCAAAAATGTTATTGCTAAACCATTTACAACTCCAGAAGACTCTTTTTAAAAGGAAGACAGAAACAGAAATTTCATAAAAGTGATTCACAAGACAGAGCTATTATTGATAGAGAAAAGCTGAATTTCTAAGGAATAGATGAATCAGAAACAAATTTATGAATAGTACATCAAAGTACATGAAATTTTTAAAAATTCATCATTTGGGGAGAACTATAATTCATTCTAGCTATAACAAGTAAAAAGATAAAAAGAAGAAAGTATATTTACATAGGATTGAACATAAATTATTTAGAATCCTTAATAATTGCCTGCCTCTTTTTTTATAGTAACAGCTTTATTGAGATTGAATTCACATGTAATAAGTCACTTTTTTAAAATTGTGGCTTTTTGTCACGCAACTAACACTACTACCTATTAAAATATTAGAATACTTTCAAAAACTCCAAAAGAAACTTGATACCCATTATCTATCATTTCCTATTTTCTCCCAATTCCCAAACCCCCAAACCCTAGGCAAACACTAGTCTATTTAAAATCTGTATGAAGCTTGATAATCTGAATATTTCATATAAATAGAATAACATAACATCTAATATTGTGTGACTGGATGTTTTTTTCACTTAGCATGATTTCAGGGTCCATGCATGTTGTAGCTTGTATCAGTACTTTACTCCTTTTTTGTTACCAAATCATATCCCATTGAATGGCAATACCAAAAAACTTTACCCATTCATCAGTTGATGGACATTTGAGTTGTTTCCACTTTTTGACTACTAGAATGCTGCTATAAATATTTGTGTACCAGTTTTTGTGTAGATATATGTTCACCTCACTTGAATATATAACCAGGAGTGGAATAGTCTTGCACAGTAAAAAATTATCATGGCCTTGTATATTAAGTAAAAATAAAACAAAAATAAACTTTAGACATGGTTTGTGGTCACTCAATGGTCTCTAGCTTTATAATGCTGTACAATTAAAGTTGATATCCTGAATTATAATCTTTAGGCACTGTAGGGGCATCAGATTGTCAGAAAGATATTAGAATCTTTGTTTACCACATTACACTTACTCAGCAGACTATTGGAAAAACATTTTTTTTTGAAATTTTCAGCAATAAGGTTTAAAGCAAATTATTATTGAATTAGACCCAATTAAAAGTATATTCACAACTTGATGGTATTCTTTTTCTTTAAAATGATGATCACATTGATAATATTGTTAAATGAAAAAATCATTTAATGATGAAATTATTCAGCAGACACTTAAACAAATTAAATTAACGTAATAGTATTTGTGTCGTAACCATAGTAGGTATTTGTACTATAATACCAGTATCTAATCCTGAGTAGAAATAATCTGATGAATCTAATGGGGTCAAAGCAATCTATATGAGAAGAATGTGTTCTACATTTTTTGTGGATGTTCTCAGACCAAAATTTGTCAAAATGCAGTATTTTCAAGCAATGCCTAGGATTAAACATAATCCTACAAGAGAGATCCACTCTCTTAGAAAATCTCTAGTACACTATACAGTATTGTTAAGTACAGGCATATTTCATTATATTGCACTTCACTTTATTGTGCTTCAAGATACTGTGTTATTTACAAATTTAAGGTTTGTGGCAACTGTGCATTGGCCACTTCTATTGATGCCTTTTTCCCAACACCATGTGCTCACTTCATGTCTCTCTACCACATTTTGGTAATTCTCAGAATATTTTAAATTATTTCATTATTATTCTATTTATTATGGTGATCTCTATCAGTGATCTTTGACATCAGTATTGAAATCATTTTGGGTCACCACAAACCATGCTCACGTAAGACAAGGAACTTAACAGATGCTGTGTGTGTTCTGACTGTTCCACCAACTAACCATTCCCTTCTTTCTCCATCTTCTTGGGCATTTCTATTTCCTGAGATGGAGCAATATTAAAATTAGGCCAATTATAACTCTATAATGGTCTCTATGTGTTCAAGTGAAAGGAAGATTCACACATTTCTTAATTTAAATCAAAAGCTAGAAATGATTTAGTGAAGAAGGCATGTTGAAAGGCAAGGTAGGTCAAAAGCAAGGCCTCCTGCACCAAACAATTAGCTTAAATTGTAAATGAAAATGCAAAGTTCTTAAAGGAAATTAAAAGTCCTGCTCCAGTGAACACACAAATGATAAGAAAGTGAAACAGCCTTATTACTGATATGGAGAACCTTTTAGTGGACTGGATAGAAAATCAAACTAGCCACAACATTCCCTGAAGCCAAAATCTAATCCTGAATGAAGTTTTAATTCTATTCAATTCTATGAAGGCTGAGAGGGGTGAGGAAGCTGCAGAAGAAGAGTCTGAAGATAATAGATGTGGGTTATTGAGATTTAAGGAAAGAAGCCATATACGTAACATAAAAATGCAAGGTGACACAGCAAGCATTGATGTAGAAACTGCAACAAATTATCCAGAAGGCCTAGCTAAGATCATTAATGAAGGTGGGTACACTAAACAACAGATTTTTCAATGTACACAATATAGCCTTATATTGAAAGAAGATGATATCTAAGACTTTAAAAGGCTAAGAAAGAGAAGTCAACGCTTGGCTTCAAATCTTTAAAGGGACAGGATGACTGTCTTGTTAGAGGCTAATGCAGCTAGTGACTTTAAGTTGAAGCCAATGGTCATTTGCCATTCTGAAAACCCTAGGGCCCTTACGAATTATGCTTCATCTACTATTCCTGTGCTCTACAAATGGAACAACAACAACAAAAAAGCCTGGATGACAACATATCTGATTACAATATGGTTTACTGAGTTCTTTAAGCCTACCCACTATTGACACCAACTGCTCAGAAAGATGATTCCTTTCAAAATATTGCTCATTGTCAGTGTATCTTGTTACCCAGGAGCTCTAATGGAAATGTACAGTCAGTTTAATGTCGTTTTCATGCCTGCTAACACAACATTCTACAGCTCATTGATCAAGAATTATAACTTTCAAATCTTACGAAATATATCTCATACGGCTATAGCTGTCATAGATAGTGATTGCTCTGACGGGTTCAGGCAAAGTACATTGAAAACCTGGAAAACATTCATCATTCTAGGTGCTATTAAAAACACTCAGGATTCACAAGAAGGGGTCAAAATATTAATATTAGCAGGAGTTTGGCAGAGTTGATTCTAATCTTTATGGAAGACCTTAATGGGTTCAAGACTTCAGTGGAAGAAGTAGCTGCAGATGTGGCGAAAATAGCAAGAGAACTAGAATTATAAGTGGAGCCTGAAGATGTGAATTGGTTGCTGCGATCTCATGACAAAATTGTAGTGGATGCTGTTACCTATGGATGAGCAAAGAAAGTGGTTTCTTGAGATGAAATCTACTCCCGGTAAAGATGTTGTGAAGACTGTTGAAATGACCATGAAGGATCTATACTCTTACATTAACTTAGTTGATAAAGAAATGGCAGGGTTTGGGGGATTGAATCCAATTTTGAAAGAATTCTTATTTTTGGTAAAATTATATCAAGCAACATTGTATGCTACAGAGAAATTGTTCAAAAAGGTAAAATCAATAAATGTGGCAAACTTCCTTGTTTTCTTATTTTAAGAAATTATCACAGCCACCCCAATCTACAGCGACCACCACCCTTATCAGTCAGCATCCATCAATATCAAGGCAATACTCTCCATCAGCAATATGTTACAACTCACCGAAGGCTCAGATAATGGTTAGCCTTCATTAGCAGTAAAGTATTTTTAATTAAGGGATTCACATACAATTTTTATACATAATGCTACACAATAATGTAAACATAACTCTATATGCACTGAAGAACCAAAAAATTGTGTGATTTGCTTCGTTGAGATATTTTCCTTATTGCAGTGTTTAGGAACCAAACTGCAATATGTCCAATGTATGCCTTTTTAACTACATTGTTGTAAATTAGTTCTCTAGAACTTATCCATCCTACATGATTGAAAATGTATGCTGTCTGACCAACATTTCCCCATTTCTTCCACATCTTCAGCCCTGGTGGTGATGTGGTAGCCAAGTGACGCATGAATTAAAGCTATAAATTACTGTGGAACATTTTTGAAGAATATTGAATATTTATATTGAAGTGACTTTGTTTGGTTGCTTTGTCTTTCACAAAAAGTTTTACTTGATTTCTACTGTGTTTTATTTCCCTGGATTCCAAGTAAGCTCACTGGTTGACTGTTTCCTGTCTGCAGAATACACTCAGAGGATTTCCTCAGGGCTTCAATGCAGAGAAGCCAGAGCTTCAGGTATGGTTTACCTGTTAACATAGAGTGTCATGTGCCTCTTATCTTTAAACTCCTTTTCCTTCTTCCTTCCTTCCTTCCTTCCTTCCTTCCTTCCTTCCTTCCTTCCTTCTTTCCTTCCTTCCTTCCTTCCTTCCTCCCTTCCTCCCTCCCTCTCTCCCTCCCTTCCTTCCTTTACTTACTTATTGTTGCTGGTTCTCAATTTTGGTTTCCCGTTGAAATAACTTAGAAAGCTATAAAGATATGATGCCTGAGTCTCATCTGTGGAGATACTTATTTAATTGGTCTGAGATGTGGTCTGGCATCAGGATTTTCAAAAATTGCTGACATGTTGCTGATGTACAGCCCATTGTTGCAAATCACTGTCTTCACTAAACCCAGCTGTATGCTATGTTCCTCTGTCTTTAAAATCAAATACTGCCCTGGCCAGGTTGCTCAGTTCGTTGGAGTGTCATACACCAAAATGATTGTGGGTTCAATTCCTGGTCAGAGCACATACCTAGATTGAAGGTTCAATCCCTGGTTGGGCACATATGGGAGGCAACTGATTGATATCTCTCTTCTCTCTCTCTCTCTCTCTCTCTCTCTCTCTCTCTCTCTCTCTCTCTCTCTCCTCTTCCTTTCTCTCTGTAAAATCAATTAATAAATATCTTTGTGTGATAATTAGGGAAAAAAGTATCTGAGATAAAAATAGACTATCAATTTAAATTGAATCCATAATCTTTACCATTAATGTTTGTATTTTGTGCCCTAGCATTATAAAAATTACCTAGTAAATTATTGCAGGGTGGTGTAACTATTTTATTTAATTTCCAAAATTGTCCAAGCATGTTTCTCACAATGTTTTATAAACACATTCCCAATTAATAGCCTAAAAACAACATGGAAATATCCTGGCATTTTCTCCTTTCTAAAGAGAATCCTTCCACTTCTGAATTTCCTCTGTGGTATCTCACAGGATAGCTGTGTTTCACCCCAGGCTTAGCTGTGGAAATGGGTTGTGAGTGACTCCAACTTACTGTGACTCTTTCTACCCCCTGCCTTAAATATGGACCCCTGCTTCAGACTGTAAAACTTCACTGAGACAAGGAAAGAATATTAAGTTAATATACTTAGAAAAACACAAGTCAAAGCAAATTAAAGATGTCCCCTCTAATTATTCTTTTGATTCCATAAAAACTGAATCAACAGTTCCAATTTAATTCTTGACAACTCTCTTGTCAATGTCTTAACATCTTGTTTGCTGACAAGTTATTTACTAGTAATCTAGAAAGTTCATTTAAATTATATAATTTCTTTTGTGTCTCACTTAAAAACTGCAGTTTTTCAGTTAGCTCTAAGAATTTCATAATATGATATGTTTTGCAGGTATAAAATGTCCCTTTAATAATTGCTGTCTCTCTCTCATTTAAAAATAGATTCCCTACTGTTATATTTGTAGTTCAACTGCTTTTGCTAGCTACCATTTTCTCTAGACTAAAATTTTGCTAGCTACCTTTTTCTCTAGACTAAAATTGATATTGCCACCCCCCAGAGCATAACATGGCTTTCCTAGTACTGAGACATAATTAAGAGACTGAATCCAGTGTTCCCTGGCTTTCTAATACTAGCTCTTTAAAATATAAATTTAGTTATGAGGTTCTGTCCCTGGGGGGAAATACCAGTGACAACCCAATCAGTTTCTGGCAGTTAAGTTTCAAATAACAGTGGGGTTTCTGTGTTGGTTCTGGGCAATTTTTCTGCTGCCAGTCAAGGATCTTCTCTTAGAAGCATTTTTTGTCAAATCTTTCTAGGGACAGACTTTTGATTGACAATATAAGATTTTACTCATTGACATGATGCCAGGTTTGTGTACAAACAGCAAGGAATTTTATTAGTAACTTTAGAATGATATAATTTAATATTTGAATATGTTAGTGTGTACTTAACTAGAATCATGTATATACACTTCTTACCTAACACTGAGCATATCTTGGCGTTTAAAATAGAATGTTTAAGTGCCTAAATGTCCTGAAGCTTTAGGACAAAGGTTAATGAAGATAAAGGAGTGATTTAAATTTATAAGGGAAGGATTTCGTCATTAGAGTTAGCACAGCTGTGGTGGTAATGTTAAAGATGATACATTAATGAGACTTTATCATAACAAAGTCCTGGCATCCCTGCTTACAAAGCTCATATTCAGTAGTAATATAACCACACCTGCTTTAGAAAAAAAGATATAAGGAAGAGAGTCAGAGTTACGCAGCTCGTAGTAATACCTTTGACTCCATAAGAATGACTTACAAAGGTGATATCTTCTTTATTTTTTAAAAAAATATATTTTATTGATTTTTATAGAGAGGAAGGGAGAAAGATAGAGAGTCAGAAACATCGATTAGAGAGAAACATTGATTAGCTGCCTCCTGCACACTCCCCTACTGGGGATGTGCCCGCAACAAGGTACATGCCCTTGACTGGAATCGAACCCGGGACCCTTCAGTCCCCAGGCCGACGCTCTATCCAGTGAGCCAAACCGATCAGGGCTATCTTCTTTATTTTTAAGGAGCATGTCCCATATTTCCACAACCCAAGTTTTGAAGCTGCATGTTCTATATACTTGTAGTGAAGCTTCATTAATGTAGTGTCCATAGTACTCTTATCAAAATAAAACTTCTGTTCATGGGAGCCCCCAAGTGGCTGCACTAATATACACCTCCCCAGTCATAATAACGTAATGTATTGGCAGGATTCATGAGCATTTCACTAGGCTTTGTCCTCTTCCCTCTTACTTGCCTCACTTAACCCGTGAGGGAACAATGTTCAGCATTACCTGTAAATAATCTCTTAGCCATTTTTTCATGAGGACCTAGAAAAAGAATAAAGTGATATTCCCAAAGTCTCCACATACAATGTGTGACACTTTTTATTTCTATAATATAAAACAATATGTCAATGATGGCACTTATAAAGTGGTATAATTTAGAGGTGATAATAGCTAAACATTATTTTGTATTATATAGGACATTTTTTTCTATTTTAATTTGACATTCTTTAAACTTGTCCAATATAATAAAAAAAATTACTTGTTTTTAATATCATTTTTAAATCTATGGATTTATGAAATTTAGAAAAGACACAAGTTTTATTCAATCCTTGCTTGTCAATAAATATCAGCAAAATATCAGTAATTCTGACTCTTCCTGTAATTATATTTTTATTCAATGTTAAATAATCATACAATTTAATAAAGTTAAGTTAATTGTATTGCAAAACCAAATTGATGGCTATGTAAAAGCCATTTGCCACAAAGTGCTTATATATTGTATATCTTTCTAGTAATTTTACTCTATAATTTTCCTTTAAAACAATCTATTTTTAATCCATAGTTCCCTAAAATGAAAGTAAGTCCATTAGATCTTCTGCTGGAGAATTGTGTTTTATTATCAATAAATCTCTGAATATATTTTACCATATATTTCATTTATTTGACTCTTAATCTACTTATTTTTACTATTGAAAATGAATCATGAATTATACTGGATTTTTATGTATTTATATTCTGTAGCATTTAGCAATTTAAGTAATCCAGTTTACCTATAACTATGATAGAAACTATCTGAATGAAATAATTCTGTGTAACACTGTCTTATACTGAGAACTGTCAGTGGTAAATCAAAATCTTTCTCCTATATCCCAAAGGTTCATATAGACCTAGTGAAACAACTTTTTAAAAAATTTATTATTATTATTAGTTTTTATTTCAGGATATCTCCCATGAATCAATGGGACTGGACTGGGGACAGATTCAAATTAGAGCCATCACCCTGGAATCAGTATATTATGCCCCTAAGGCATGTATATCATGCTTGGGATCCTCTTTCTTAGTTATATTTTCCCCAAAGAGCCTCTGTTGTCCCTCTGAAAAAAGATTTCTGATGTGTTCGCCACCAACCCCAGCTACCTTTGGGTACCAGGCTAAGTAAGCTTTGTTGTGTGACCTTGAGAAAATCATCTTAAAGTCCTGAGCTCCAACTTAAAATGAAATAGGAATAGAACATGAATCCAAATCCCTTCCCATTACTTTCAAAGGAGTATATTTTTAAATATGATATAAATTATATCTCATATTAATATTAAATTTGTTTAACAAATATTTCTTGAGCATCAACATGTACCTAAATAGCAATGTCCTCATCTCTGGGGTATTAGAGAGGGAAAAAAAGGTCCCTGAACTTGTAGAGCTTATATTCTACTGTGGCCAGCATTTTCCTGCAGCCCAAAACACTTCCCCCAGACTCATCCTAATTAGGTACCAGAGTCTGCAAAAAATCTCTGCTGACTTTAACCAATCTCTTAACAGCCTCTCTTGAGTAGGAAAGCTAACTTCAGACTTTACTTTGGAGTCCCTAAGCAAGATAAGAATGTGTAAAAAATACAAGATCAGCAACAAAACGTTTCTGAAACAATCAACATCACTATAAAATGAAGCTACACCAAATCTGTTTGAATACCAGAGTAACAAATTTAAGTTTTCATTCAGCAACAACCAAAATCACATATGTCAAAACATCAGTAAATAAATCCCTAGATACATATCAACCTGAACTTGCAATACTACATTATAGTGGAATGACACTTAAGATCCATTTTATACATATTTTTAACATTTTAAAGAAGAATGTAAGAATGATATTAGCCTACTAAATTGTAGGTGATGGATCAGCAGCCTTATTTCCACTTACCATACCTTATACATCTTCTGCTTGCTGACAGCCTACACTTTGGAATGATGGTTATGAGTTGTTCTTAAGCAACTGAGCTGTCTAATCCAGAGGTGGGTGCTCTTCTCTCCCTTCTTCTCTATGATGAAGCAGGTGTCTTCTTCTAAGGCCTCTTTTGAAAATTCTAATTTTTCCTATATTTCCCCCTATTATTTCTTTCATTTATGTGAGAGGAGAAGAACCGTTATTATTGAAATCCTATGTATCTTGAGGACCAAAGGACACCCCATTAATCATGATGTAATATTGCTAGTCTAGAGACACTAATCCATGTGTCACCAGGAAACCT
>NW_006300365.1:2062975-2073420 GCF_000327345.1 Myotis davidii | reverse complement strand
GCACTGGATAAAATAAAGTGAAGAGACTAGCCAAAGAACATATATTCCTAGCCCATGGACACAGACAATAGTGTGGTGAAGGCCAGGGGATGGGGCTAGGCCGCTAGGTGGAAGTGGGCAAAAGGAGAGGGCAAATGAGGGGGTTCCATAATAGTGTCAACAAATAAAAACTGAAATGATATAAATAAAACATACTTTTAGTATATACAATAAAGATAATTGTAACATTCTGTAGAAAAATTAAACAGAAGGGAGACAGAATGGTAATATATGCTTACTTATTATGTACCAAGCACTTTACATGTAGTATTTATTTTATTCTTCAATATATATTTATAACTTATATATAAAAAATAAAAATTCAAACAGTTACTATATCTCATTAAATTTTCTATAATTAGCATGTGGTAAAGGCTGCAAACTAATCTGGTGCCTCATGTTACCCACTTTGTAATACACTGTCTACCTGTCAGTATGATCGCATCTATACCAGTTCAGATCATGGAAAGGAAAGATAAACAACAGGCCAAATCTTACACATACATTTTAAGAGAAAAAAAATCATCTGACATTTGAGAAAGAGAGAAAGCCATATTTCCCTTCAGAGAAAGTGCTATTGGCCTCAGATTGCACAAGCAGACCTGAAGGACAAGAAGAAGGGTGTCAGTTCATCCAGCAGACAGGTGGAGCAGGTGTGTGGGCATCTTATTGATACTATGTTAAGAAAAGCCTTTCTCATATTTGGGAGTTTTCTGGAAGACATGAAACACTGTCCCTTCAATCACATCTAGACCCTAGAATTTATCAAACCTCTATTTTTTTAAATGTTGTTATTAGTGATATTTCCAGAAACCATAGCTCCAACTTACAAAAAAAGTGCCAAATCTCAAAATGTAAAAAGTGTAAAATCCTCACCAGCAACAAATGAAGGAAACAAACTCTGTTAAGTCCTGAGTAGAAGATCTTCAAACAGGAAGGTCATCCCAGAGCTTTAAGAAAATGAGCTCCAAAACACTTCACAACTGAATTCTTCAACTGCATGCCACTCATTGGACTCTGAACGAAACTGCAAAATTTAAGAACTAAAATGTTTAAATATGTGAATATAAATATGTCAATACACATGCCACTAAACTCACACCCTATATAATAAAGAGCTAATATGCTAGTTAGACCAGGTGGCGGAATTTCCTTCTGGAAGGACCTTCCAGAAGGACCTTCCGGATGATCTTCCAGAATGACCAGTGGTTGGGGGGTGGGGTCACAAGACAGCCGCCGCTGCGAGGGCCTACTCTTGCGTGAATTTCATGCAGCGGGCCTCTAGTAGACTTATAAAAGGTTATGCTAACAAGTTGATGGCATAGGAACTTTACTTTGACCTACAAAGCCTTCAAAAAGGAAAAAAAAATATATAGACATTTAAAAAGTTAAATGCTGGTTCCCAAGACCCAGTTATTACAATTATAAATCAGATAAGTGTGTCTTTGGGAAGGCAGCTGCTTATAATCCTGAAAATTCAGCAAATGCAACTCTGAAGGACAATTTTCAAATATTTTGAGCATTTAATTAATTGTAAAGGCTGCCCGAGCTTTATTTAAAATAATACTTTAAATTATATTTTACAACGAGTGTGTCAATATGCCAAGTGGTGCCCATTGGTCTCTTTCTCCAGTGAACTGTCATGGGAACTGTTTTAGTGACTCTGCTCATAAGAAGGGCTCCTTCCTGTCTGATACAGGATGATTACTGTGAACGAGGAGACTCCTTAAGTATTTAAAGCTGTCTACAGATCTGCTAAGTGCCTATAAAACCTGCCTTCGTCTCTGCTTTGCTTTTGTTGTTGCAATTTGTTGTTATTGTTTTTATAGTGGGGGTTGTAATTGCTGTTCACTGAAAAGAAAAAACACAAGTTCTTACAAACAAAAAAGCCTGAAGAAGGAGAATGGACTGGAGCTGGAGATGGACTTAGGCGCTTTTGTGAATTTAGCTCTCACTTCTCACACGGTTTTCTTTTATTTATTGAAATGGCTCTGTAGCTCAGCAAGGGGAAAACAAAAGGAATGAAAATTCATTTAAATACTCTCGTTTATTTATGTTAACATTTCATCATATGCTGTTCAACAATTTACTAAATGTTTATTATGCACAGTGTTGTATTCTCAGGAGAATAAATAAGTTTCTGTCAGCACTTCTTTTATGAAATCCTATTTTGGTTGTGGATTTTAAAAATTCATAATAAACATTTCCTTCAGGAAGAAGCCAAGAAAGGAAATGCTTTGACACTTTTGATAAGTGAGCTTGTAAGTAAAAAATGGGAAACAAACACAGCATAAATATTCACTGTGTGTATGTATGGAGAGGAGAAGAGAGAGGGAGGAGGAGTGGAGAGAGAGCGAGAGAGGAGGAAGAGAGACAGAGACAGAGAGAGATAGAGAAAGAGAGAAAGAATGAGATGATTAATTCTTAGATCTTATGATCTTATGAATAAAATATAAAGAAGACCTTTCTGAGAGTTTCAGTGTTAACATTCTTATAGTTATCTCACCAGTCATACTTGCAAAGTAGAAATGGAAAATCAGAGAATGGACTGGACAATGTCTAAGGCAGCAGTCGCCAAACTTTTGAACCTCATGGACCACCAGTGGTCCGCGGACCACCAGGTGGTGACCGCTGGTCTAAGGTACTCTCATCTCCAAGTTTTTATTATGTTTTTATTATTCTACTAGAGTCTGGGTGCATAAATTTGGCCTGGCCGGTGATCAGGGCGGATTGGGGCCATCTTGCACAGTCCCGATGGGGGCTGGCCAACCAGGGGAAGGGACCGCGGGAGGTTGGCCACCTGCAAGAGGTTGGCTGTGGGAGTTCACTACCACCAGGGGGCAGCTCCTGTTTGAGCAACTGCCCCTTGGTAGTGAGTGTGCATTATAGCTACCATAAGGACATCTGGTCATCCAGTCATCCAGTCGTAATGGTCACTTAGGCTTTTATATATAGAGAGATTTTATTAGCAAAAATAGAAAATAAAGGTCAAATGTCAAAAGATGAATGACAATCTCTAGTGCTGTAATATATACCCTACATCTTGTATGCATTATATATATATTAAAGGCTAATATACTAAGTGTCCCTCTGCCTGTCCGACCGGTTGCTATGATGCGCACTAACCACTGACCACCAGGGGGCAGATGCTCAATGTAGGAGCTGCTGAGCTGCAGTGATTTGGCAGTGCAGTTCTCAGTGATACAACCCAAAACCAGAGATGAGGGAGCCTGATTCCTCACAGAGACTGAGATTCCACCTTCAGCCATGGGTTATGTTGTTGCTAGGGCACTGTTGGCCCTAAATATGGTTTACTGCACAGTTGCATTTGTGCTCCACACCCTGTACCCTAGTAACTTTGCAGAGTGCCCTCTCGCACTCTGGGACCCTCGGGGGATGTCAGAGAGCTGGTTTCAGCCCGATCCCCACACGCCAGGCCAAGGGACCCCACCTGCCAGAGGGACTCTGCTCACTCCACAGATGCCCTTCAAGTCGCAGCGCCACCCCAGGTGTGGCTGACCAGGGAGGGACCACAGGAGCTTTGCTCCAGTGTGTGTCTGGCCCATCTCACCTAGCCTCAACCCACAGGCCACCTTCTAATTAATTTTCTTTCAATGTGCACAAATTCGTGTACTGGGTCACTATTATATATTCCATATGGAATATGGAATTCACCAGTTCTAAACCATATACTAAAAAGATAATTTGGAAGCAACCTGAAATCTTTGTCTTCACTTCTTAGCTATTGAAGTTTTGTTTTAACTAATGAAAACATTTATTGGTTGATTATTATTTGTCAAACACTCTTAGAAGCCCTTTATTCCTTTATTAATTTATTTAACTTTTAAATGACCTTATATGTCTATTATAATAGTATCTGATTATTCAAATGGGAAAAATTAGAAACTTAGCAGCTAGTAACTTACCAAAGTCGCAATGCTTCTAAGTGGCAGAGCTAAGCTTCCCAATCAATAGTGAGGTTCCAGCTTATCCAACACACCAGTCTACTGCCACCTCTCCAAAGAGGGGCTGGGAATATGAATCTCACCTATGCAGAAGGACTTAATATATGACCAAAACTGAAATAAAGAACAATAAGTTCTCTGTCTCTATAAAATACTTTCTGAATGTGTAAAATTTAGAAAAAATACAACAAAAAATAAATATATTCTATAATCCTAAGGTTCAGATATAGTAATTAAAATCTTGGTGGATATTCTTATAATTGGTTCTTGTTTCATAGAGCTTTACTTTTAAGTTATCATTATAGTAAATATTTCCCAATGTCATTAAATCTTTATTGAGTACGTGCTTTTGAATGGTCACTTAATTGTAATTATTTGAATGGTCAAATAATTGCCATTTTCCAACATATTGGCCTAGTTTATTTGTTGAATCTTACTCAGGACCCTCAATGAGCATCTTTAAATAAGTAAATGCATTAAACTGTTTTAGTTTTCTATGCTGTGCAACAACTATTACAATTTTAGTGGCTAAAAATAACACACATTTATTCTATAACAGTTCCTATTGGTCAGAGAATAGGTAATGCTTCATGGGGTTTGCTGTGTCTCACAGGCTGCAGTCAAGGTGTCAGCCTGGCTGCTTTCTCACCTGGAGGCTCAACAGGGAGCCAATTTGCTTTAAAGCTCCCTTGGGTTGCGGGCACAATTCATTCCCTTGCTACTGTAGAACCGAGGGCTTCAGTTTCATGCAGGCTGTGGACTAGAGGCTGTCCTCAGCCAGAAGCGGTCATCTGTCATTCCCTCCCACACGGCCCATGCCATGGGCAGTTAACAAGTTCCTGGCTTCTTCAAGGCCAGAGCGTGAGAGTGAGAGCTGGCAAGAACAGGCTTATATAATGTTACATGATCGTGGGAGGGACATCCGTTGCCATATTATATAATCATGAAACTGATCTCCATCACTTTTGCTATATAAAACCATCATAAGAGTAACATCCATCACTTTTTCCACATTCTATTGGTTAGAAGCAAGTCACAGGGCTCATTCACACTAAAGGGAGTGAGTGGGTTTTTCAAAGGCATGAACATAAAGAAGTGGGAAGCCTGCTTACTCTTCCCTGGAGCTTCCTTGGTATTCAGAGTTGTCAAATAAAAAGCATCTCAATGATAAAACTTGGCTAGCAGTGAGGGCCTCTGCCTTAGTGACCTTTAATTTGAAACAACAGTTCATGTCCTTGTTCAGGAAACCCTAATCTGCTTGGCAAGTCTGTGGAGTTCAGTGAGTGATCCTTCATTCCTCCTGTGTCATCGATCCTGAAGAATTCAGGGTTTCCCATTGCCTTCAGGGCTCCCCAGATAAGTTTCATTTAGAACATGTAGTTTCAGTCCGACTACACCAAATATGTTGTGACTATCTAACCACTTTTTTTGTGTGTATTTGTAGCAAGTACCCAGATTGTATGTTGTTTAGAGAGATCATGTGATTAACATTACTTTCCCCCAAAATTCCTCCATACCATCTGTGAAACAGTTCAGCTCTTTATTATTTATTAATTCACATATTCATTCCTTTATTTAATTAACTAGGGTCCTGGTGCACAAAGGTTCATGCACGGGGGCGGGGGTGGGGGTCCCTCAGACTGACCTGCACTCTCTCCAATCTGGGAGCCCTCAGGGAGTTTCTGTCTGTCTTTGCAATCATGTAAGCAAATTGTCTGAGACCACCAATCCAATTTGGTTTGTTGCTCACAGAATAATAGAGGCATTTTTTTTTCTTTGCTTCATTGGTGGAGATTTCTGGGAAGTTTTAGGATATCTTCCCTTTAATTTTTCCTAGAAACTCTGATTTTACTTATGCCTCTCACCTTTGCTTTTCCTCCATCCCCCACTGCAACAGTAACTTGCTCCAGGCTCACTTTGCTCTAGTGCAGTGGTTCTCAACCTTCTGGCCTTTAAATACAGTTCCTCATTTTGTGACCCAACCATAAAATGATTTTCGTTGCTACTTCATAACTGTAATGTTGCTACTGTTATGAATCATAATGTAAATATCTGATATGCAGGATGGTCTTAGGCGACCCCTGTGAAAGGGTCATTTGACTGCCAAAGGGGTCGCGACCCACAGGTTGAGAACCACTGCTCTAGTGTCTAGGAGATCCATCTGCCACCAGAACTACGCTTCCCAGCATTCCTGGTGTTCCCCATGTTCTGAGATTCTGCTTCCGGTCCTGGGGCTGCTGTCAGAACTACTATTCTCAGAATTCCTGGGAGCAACCAAGGGAGCCATGGCCCTCAAGCTGCCAGCTCACCCACTCTGCTCTCTGCCTGGTGCCTGTGTATGCAAATTAACCCACCATCTTTGTTGGGTTAATTTGCATATTCACTCCTGATTGGCTGGTGAGCGTAGTGAAGGGATGGTCAATTTACATGTTTTATTATATAGGATGCTCTTGAGTTACCTACTGTGGTTCAGCCACCTTGCCAGAAGCTAGGAATATAATGGTGAACAAGATATGATTCTTGCCTCAAAAAGGTGAAAATATATTACAGGAAAAAAACAACTTAAACAAAGAACTCAAATAATAATTAACCAGGTGGTGAAAGAGAGATGACATAGACTAATGGAAGAGTGCTGAGGCAGAGAATAAGGTGAAGTTTGTTTCATTGGTGCATCCCCAGCAAAGAGGCTTAGGTTGTAATTGTCTGGGTGTCTGCCCCAAAGGCTTTTCAATCTATATGTTCAGAGAACTAAACTGAAACTGTCTAGGCAGAAGCTGCATTCTTTCTTCATGCATCCTAACCAGTACATGGGCACCCATGCTTTAGAACACAAGGATGTTCTGACCCGGCCAGGCAGCTCAGTTGTTAGAACATTGTCTCCATACACCAAGGTGGGAGTTTGTTTCCTGCTCAGGGCACACACAAGAATCAACCAATGAATTGATGTCTTTCTCTCTCTCTTCTTTCCTCCCTCTCAAAAATCAATTAAAAATTACACACACACACACACACACACACACACACACACACACACACAAGCTATTCTGGATCCAGTGGACAAGGAGGAAAAATTAGATTATAATAGCTGTTTCTTTTGCCATCTCTCTCATTGAGATAGGGGCTTTCTTATATGCAGAGACTTGCAGAAAACAGCGGGTGTTTAGATAAGCTCTTCATATACTGCAGACCTGCTGCCCCTCTGCTGTGGCTTCACTGCTGCCCTCTCTGGAGGAGTAGGAGTGCAGAGTGAGGTCACAACCCATGTTCCTGAGTCCATAAAGATATACCCACACCAATCATTTCACCCACTTGCTTTGGCGAAGAACTTCAGGCTTTCTCTAATAGGCTCTTTAAAAATCGGAAGTGCTTAATTTTGGCAAGATTTAAATAAAAATTGGAGAGCAATAACAGGAATTGTTATCTAGGCAAATTATCCCTTAACAGAAATCCTGCATCTTTTTTTCATTTTTGTGCAGGAGAGAACTTCATGGGTTTTTATCCCCACATCCCTCTCAACTCATGCATTTTAAACTGGCACATGATATTCCAATGTATATTGAAAAATTGTTACTTAATGATTCAGATATATTGTTCAAGATGTGATTGCAGAAAAATCTTTAATAATTCTATTTGATAACAGAATCATATGTAACATCAAAATAATATAAGCAGTAAAAATATAGAGGAGGCTAAGTGTTTTCTAACAGCATTTGCCCCATTATGAGCCCATACATTAATTTGGAAAGAAATGTTATCTTTACATTATTCAGGCTTTGCATTCAGAAATATGGTAGAGCTCTCCGTTTACCTAAATATTTTATGTCTCTCAGTAAAGTTTTATACAGTTCTACCTATAGGTCTTACCCATTTTCTTGTCAGGGTTATTTTTAAATAATATATGAGGGTTTTTTGTTGTTGTTGTTTTTTGCTGCTGTTGCTGAATACAGTGGTTCCCATTATATCTTCAACAGCTACCACTGGTTTGAAAAGTAATTGATTTTGCACATTAATCTTATATTTGTCCATGACTAACTCCATAAAATTTTGACAGTTACTTGAATAAAAACATTCACAAAAGATATGTGAGTGGTCATTAACACTAGTTTAGACCTCCATTTTTTATTAACTAGTTATTTCAGCAGGTATTTTTCATTTCTGTGACTTACTTTTGAGTGTTTTGGCTTACTTTTGAGTGTGAGAGAATCTAAACTACTCAATTTCAATATTGAGAAGAGTGCAGAGATTTTATTTTTGATCTACCGCAAGGATAAATTTTGTATATGTCCCATGAAACTTTGAACATCTTTTTAAAAATTCCTTCTATCCTGTCTTTTGCTGCATGTTATATTTCTTTATTATTTTAAATTTCAGAGATATAGAAAATAAACAATTAAAATTTGTTTTAATATATTTTTATTGATTTCAGGGAGGAAGGAAGAGGGAGAGAGAGATGGAGACATCAATGATGAGAGAGAATCATTGATCGGCTGCCTTCTGCAAGCCCCCCACTGCGGATCGAGCCCACAGCCTGGGCATATGTCTTTGACCAGAATCAAAACTGGGACCTTTCAGTTTGCAGGCCGATGCTCTATCCACTGAGCCAAACTGGCTAGGGCAACAATTTAAAATTTTTAGAAATCCACTGCTACTTACTTATGGTTCATTGTCAATACCAAAACCAAGGTGCCCCTTTTGACTTGTTCCTGACCCATTCCCTACATCTTACCTAGATCATTGCAATTTAATTTCAAAATAGTATTTTTAAAATATTTATATTAAATTATTATGTTTATAATAATTACTTAGACTCAATAAAACGTTTAATTGGCAGTAATGTATAAAACTCCTTTTATATTATGATTCTCTATTTTGAGCTTTCAATTTTATTTTCTCTCATGAAATCCAGAAGGCATTGTACTGTATAATTTTCCAAGTCTTTGCATAGTTGAGATTTTTTTTTTTGCACAAGAGATCAAAGTGTATTGCATAGAACCATTTACCCACAATAAATAAAACACTCTAGAAATAAATTTGATAAAATTGTTCAAGTATTTAGAAAATCTGCCTTCAGGATCATGCAGTGTGTAGTGTATTTTAAGTGGGTAGACTTAATTAAGTATAAGTATCTAATAATAGACAGAAGCAAAGTTTCTTTCAAAAACTAAATGTGGTATAAAACCTACAAAGGTCTTGGAATGTCCTATTTTGTAACGAGCAAGTAAAACATTGAACGGACTCTAGTCTTTCCCTGATGTTCTTTTGAAACACCTGCGGTTTCATCTGCTAAATCTTTGCTCAGGGTGATAGGTGAACAGAGACTTTTTTCTTTTTGTGCTGAAACGTCTTCAGAAACTTAAAGGCCATTTGTGCCCTAAAGTTAGGTCACTTACAAGTAAAGACTCTCATGCCACGAAGCCCCGCCCACTGCTAAGGTAATAATGCCATGCTTTGATTCCTGTTTGACTTTGTTCCGTTGGCCTTTGGTATATGGTTCCGCCTCTGTGAGTCAGGCCACCCAGGTACTTGTCACTGCTAAGGACTCTTTATAACTGTGATTCTCACCTCTCTCAACAATTACACCCTGCAAGAGGTCAAAATGAATATTCCAGGGCCTTACACAAGCTGCCTGCCTACAACTTAAGTCATGTAATTCCCAGACATGACACTTGAGCAGAGCAGCACTTCTTTGGGGAATATTCAAGGCTGTGATTTTTCACTTTCTTAGAAACAAGGAAATGTAAGGAGGTTCCTTTCCTTTCATTTCACCTCTATGTCTGTTTTGGCTGACTTTGCAGTTGTAATGAGAGAGAAAATCTTAGAAAATATATTTTTGATAATGAAACTAGTCATAGTTTAAGCCACTTCTATTGTTCAGAATACAATTTGTAGAAAGGTGGGAGGAATGAAGTAGGGGAATTCTCCCTTTCTCAAGGGATAGTTTATTTTTTATTTTCTTACTACTCTCCTCTCTGTGTTACTACTTTAGATGGATCTAGTATGGGTTCCCACTTGGGTGACTTAGCTCCTAGAAAGCAGAATCAAGAGTTAGAAACCATGATATGGGCAGTAGATGATAGGATATTTAAACCATGTGTCACTGTATTATTTAGGTCTCATTTAATTTTGAATGATCATGTATAGCCAGTACAATATAAAGTGATACTACATGTCAGAAAACCAAACTCTTTCATATATTTATATACTAGAGGCCCAGTGTACAAAAATTTGTGCAAGCTGAAACCGGTTTTGTTCAATGGATAGAGCATCAGCCTGCAGACTGAAGGGTCCCGGGTTCAAGTCTGGTCAAGGGCATGTACCTGGGTTGCAGGCACATCCCCAGTAGGAGATGTGCAGGAGGCAGCTGATCGATGTTTCTCTCTCATCAATGTTTCTAACTCTCTATCTCTCTCCCTTCCTCTCTGTAAAAAATCAATAAAATAA
>NW_006300365.1:2061787-2062828 GCF_000327345.1 Myotis davidii | reverse complement strand
GAGTGCCTGGCCAGTCTGGGTGAGGGGCTGAGGGCCGTTTTCAGGCTGGCCAAGCCGCCTGGAAATGGAAGCTCCCAGCCTCTCCTTTTTTTCTTTTTTTCCTTTTATATTCTGGGATTTATTTATCTTCTATAATTGAACCTTTGTTGCCTTCAGTGGAGCTCAGACCCAGCCGGGAAGCTTGGCTTCCTCCATCTCTGTAGCAACCAAGCCTCCTGCTCGCTCCAGCTCTGTGGCTTCCAGCCACCATCTTGGTTGGGTTAATTTGCATATAGTCGCTCTGATTGGCTGGTGGGTGTGGTATGGTCAATTTTCATGTTTGTATTTTATTAGATTAGATACACACACACATATACATGGAAAGAGACTTTGCTTTGAGTGATGGACACATGATGCAGTGTGCAGATGATGTTTTGTTGAGTTGTACACTTGAAACCTGTATGATTTTGTAAACCAATGTCACCCTAATAAATAAATAAATAAATAAATAAACTATACTGCAATTAAAAAAACATATTCATTAGATTCCACAAATGAGTGAGATCATGTGATACTTATCTCACAGAAAATAGGGTGGTGAAAGCTTGGGTGAGTATGAATGGGGAGAGGGGTATGGGTGGGGAGAGGGCAATGGGGGGAAAAAGGGACATATTTAATACTTTGAACACTAAAGATTTATTTAAACATATTCATACATTTAACTCAAGAATTCCACTTATATAAATTAAGTCAAGTATGCAAATTATTTTATTTGCAAAGAGATACATCAATTCATTATATTTTGCAACATAGTACAGGAAAAAATCTAGCTAACCAGCAAGTATAAAAACACACATATGTTCAATTTAAATTTATTTAGCTCTTTAAAATAATGTCTAGAAAAACAGATTACATATGTAAATATTTATAATATTACATAATTTGAAAAAAAATATATAATAAATATAATATGCCCTGGCCAGGTGGCTCAGTTGGTTGGAGCGTTGTCCAGTACACCAAACTGGTTGTGAGTTTAATTCCCCAGTTGGGGCATTTATGGCA
>NW_006300365.1:2057708-2061674 GCF_000327345.1 Myotis davidii | reverse complement strand
TCTCTCTCTCTCTCTCTCCTTCCCTTCCTGTCTCTCTCCCTTCCTCTCTCTCTAAAATCAATAAACAGATCTTTGGGTGAGGATTAAGAATTTATATAATAAAAGTGTAATCTATACAAAAGGCTTACCAGGAAAAATAGAGTAAATAAAAGAAAATGATAACATTTTTTAAAAATGATTATGTAAACTTCTCTATATGTCAGTCATTTTTCTAAGTGTTTTAAATATATGTTAACTCAAGCCTAAAACAACCCTATGAGATAAATCCCATTATCGTTGCCAATTTACAAATAAGGATGTAAGTCACAAGAGTGTTAAATAACTTGCATTAGTCATATATCGAGTCAGTAGAAGACAGGCTATTCAAACCCAGGCAGCCTAAAGCCAGAGATGAAACTCATAGGCACAGCTATAATTATGTCCAGGTTGACATGTGTCACTTTTTCATTTTATATATGTTTTGTCATATTTCGTGTAAAATAATTATATGTTGAAATATAATGCTTTACTTAATATCTAATTTTAAAATAATGAAATTCAAAAAATCAGACCTTTGAGATTTTAAGATGAAGAGTGCTATTTTATCTGAATTTGAACTACCTTGAGTTCTACCTTACAAAGAATTTTTTGATACCTTGATAGCTAATGAGCAATGATGATGAATTCTTCTCTATGGCAGATAGCATACCAGGGTACTAGTATATTACTTAATTGCAATACCAGGACAGTAACTGAAAAAGACAAGATCACACCTAAGCCAGCAGTCTAGAGGCATAGGTGAAGATTGGCCAAGTGAAAAGGAAGCAGGTGTTTAAGTTAAATGGGAAGAGAGACAATTAGTAGTTCCCTAGATTTGCACAGGAACCTCCTGAGGCTCCTGTAACCACTTCCCAGCAGGTGTGTCGTTTGATACCTGAGATAGCAAGCTGAGCTAAGGGACCTCAGGAAAGCAGCTACAAAGCTGGAAACAGGGTTGCTCCTCCAGGGAGACAGGGAGATGTGACAATGCTCCAGCACCTCCCTGAAGAGCGCTGCTCCATTTCCCCTGACCGCAGTCTCTGCGAGGTGTGCTGTAAACAAGCCTGGAAATGCATCCATTCCACTGTCATTTCCATTCTAGCATGGCACTGCCGCAGCCTCATTACACAACCTAGGGACACTTTATTCCCAGATCTGTGTGTTCAAATGATTGAAATCACAAATGTGAAATCTACTTTCCTGTTTTATTGTTTTTTAATGGACTCTGGAACCATTCAGTCAGAATTAATAACAGATGGCTACGGTTTATCCTCCTTTTCAAGATGAGCAGACCTTGCAATCACATTCTAGACAAGAATGACAAAGTATCCAATCAGGGAGGTATCAAGACACCTTGATTTCTCCACTCATTCACATGTTCCAGAAACACTTCTAACTCCATGCCCCTCTCACTTTAAGTATGAGCTTTATCAAGGAGAAAGAATATCTAAACTAAGGTGTTGGAAGTAAAATAGTAATATTCAGTTTGCATATTTAACTCCTATAGGCTAAGTGCCGTCACAGTATCAACTTGCTAGAAGAAAATTTCCCTCCTGGACATAAATGTTACACCATGTCCTCTAACCACCAAGTTTCCTTCAATCAATTAACACAAGTTAAACACAAAATACTTAACACAAATGATATATACATACTGTCAAACATCTTAATCTTATTTTATCTTGGTATAGTTTGTAACAATGAAATATGACTGTTTTATTTTACTAAATAAATGACTTACCAAGTGCTGTAGGACCAGTATTGAGTTGCCTCTCACAGACCATTACAATTTCAAACATTACGTTTTTCCACTCCACCCATTAGATACCTATATTGCAATGCATGGTATATATATATATATATATCCAAGTACAAAGGCTTTATGCTTTGTGTGCTTAAACAGATTTTAAGGTTATTGTGTTTTATATACTTAATGTTGTGGACCTTTTTTAAGTACCTTATTGCAATTATAAATAAGTCCTAAGTTGACAGTATTTGCTCACAGTAATAGCCTAAACACACATTCAGGTTGGGTGTTCCCAATGACATTAGTACTAAATCTTTATAAAGACAACCCCTGCAACATAATCCCTCCATCTTCTGGATAAACTGTACATCAACACTGGGTACACTTGGCTCAGTTTTCAATGTGGGTCAATTACGGAGGTGAACAAACTGAACTCCTCTAGAAAGTTCCAGTCTTATGAACTTAACATCTGAGCTGATTCTACTTCACAAGCTGACTGTAGCCATTGCACATGAATACTACTACAGATACTTATGCTATTAATGCTATGTCTTCCTTAATGACAATTCCTGAATAATGTTTAACATTGTGTGGTAACACAGCCTGTGCTTGGGGAGGAGGTCTTCAGAATGCTTGAATTCGATCCTCACAGTTGCTAATAACCATGAGCCCTGGATATGTCATTTAAATTTTCTGGAGTCTACTTTCTAGTCTCTGAGGTACATTAATTTTTCAAATCCCATGAGCCCATATATCTCTTCTAAAGCAAACTCTTGGTTCCTATTTTTACCCAATAAATAAATACTACTTTTATCTCCATTATTATGTGAGCAACATGGAATGTATAGCATTGCACATGTTTTTTTCACAGATATTACCATGTAGATGCCAAGACATAAACAAATGCAAAAAGTTAAAGAGGACTGTGATTAGCACCAAGGGACAGATATATTTTTTAAAAAATGCTCTGGAATTTCAAAAAAGGACAGCAAACTTCTTCCTGTAGTCAACAAATATTAATAAAGACCTACCAGATGACAAACAATGTGCTCAAGACTTGGGTTTTATGTTTAAACCTCAGGTTTAGACCAAGTTCAAGGATGTAAATAGAGGCCCATATATCATAGGTCTGACCATGTAAAAGTTAGACTAAAACTACTAAGTAACTAAGTAAACTAAGTAACTTAGTAAAGTATGATTTATCATCCTATCTTGATGAGCATAATTTCCACAATGACCTGGAAGATTAGATTCAAACTTAGAATTCTCAGATTTACCTGCGCCTGGTTTCCAACCCCCACTCCTCCATCTTCTACTCATATATATTTTTTTTCATTTTTGACTCTACTCAATTCCACCTGCATCCTCAAGTGTGCCCTGTGGGTCCTCACATATGCTCCTGAGAACACTCCAAACTGTGTATCCAAGATTCTTTAATGAAAACCAAAGCTTCCACTGAAAAGTTGAAGGGATTTTAATGGATAGCATTAAAAACATTCCAGGCAGAAAAAATAATTAAGACTTTGTGGATGGAAGCTTCCAGGCATGGTTGCAAAATGTTGAATTGTTCAGTTTTGCTAAAGTTTCAACAAACCAAAATACTATAGCTAAACTCATAAGAATAAACCTAGATCATAACGTTAAAGGCTAAAAAGAAGTATAAACTTTATTGGTAGGCAAAGAAGAGAGATATGAAGGTTATTAAGCTGGGGTGACATAATCAAAACTATGCTTTAGGAAGATGAATTTGGCAGCCAAATGCAGAATGAGTAGATTAGAAGCAAGAATGCAGGCAGGGAGAAGAGTTATAGCAGTAGTGTAGGTAAGCAGTAATAAGACTGTTAACTAGGGCTGGGGTAGTGTACAAGAAGCAAGGGCTGCATGAAATGGCAGGGAGAAGGAATTGACAGCCCTTGATGAATCATTGCTAATGGGATAAAGGAGAGAGATAAATCAAAGAACCATCAGAGGTCTTGAGTTTCTGTGATGAAAAATGAATTTTTGGAAAACATCAGCAAAAAAAATCAGGAGGAGGAGCTAAATTGTGGGGTAAAAATGATGGCTGGCATTGTTGTATGTTGTGTTAGCAACATTAACAAAACTTCACCTAGGTAAAAATGCCATTTAGGACTTGAAATTCAGGTCTGGAGTTTGGAAGAACTATTAGGACATCACATAAAGAGGTAAAATGCAGGTCCAAC
>NW_006300365.1:2049959-2057683 GCF_000327345.1 Myotis davidii | reverse complement strand
ATATATATATATATATATGCCATTCTTTATGCAATTTAATTGTCCACAGGTCTTGAAAATTTTTACTGGTTCAGAGTTTAGTTGCTTAGTTTGTACAGTTCCCAAAAATTTGTGTGTCATCTGAAAAGTTATTTATAAAGTTGAGGCCAGTTATTTCACTTTGGCAAGATGTACTTTATAATCTATAGCATAGTGGTGCACTTTGTCAGGATTTGTTGATGACAGTTCAAGTTTCTTCCCAGCATGAATCACTTCTGTATCACAATGTTTAGTTCTGGGAATTTTGACTTTATCCAGATTTAGACTTTGTGTTTTTGTCTAACGTAATGCTCACAAACAATGAGTCTGCCTCTGGGATTACATTCTTCAAATCTATTGCTGATGGTCCAAAAGTTCTTTTCAGCTCTCAGGTGACATGATCTATTGGTTGATTATAAAAGCATTTGTCTTTGGTTCTCACTCATATTGGCAATTATTATACATACAAACACCAACACACACACACACACACACACACACACACACACACACACACACACTTCATGATCTTAAGCAGCATTAAAGATGAGTTAAATTAGCTTATGATTTTCTCCCTGTGTCTGCTTAATAACATTTTTTATACCCACTTTTCTCTTGCCCCAGATGCACTTCAATATTTGAGTCATTGGTATGGAAATCATAAGATGACTGGGGAAAGAAGCCTAACTATGTTAAGAAAATCTCAATCTTTAAACAGAAGGCAGAACCAGCATCTATGGTAAACTTCTCTTCTAGGAGGAACAAGTGGTGGTAAGAGGTTATATTTGGTGACTGCAGTTAAATGAATCCTTCTACTCTCTTCTGCTTTAGACAAAATATAGCTGCAAAAACCTTTTCCACTATCAATGCCTCAACTTTCAGAGTTGATATGTAGTTCAGCATCTAAATAAATGTTTGAATACTTTATGTCTCTTCTTCATATATATTTAACTCAGATAACATGGAGGAATACACAGTTAATATAGATAGTAGTCTTCTAAGTACTAAAGGGTAAAGGCAGACTTGCAGATGTTTATAAAGGAAAAATATAAATTGAAATTTCAGTGATGATGGCTTTCAGATAACAAAGGTGCCAAACAAAAGGGGACCACATAAAGCTAATTTGAAAAGTATTTTGCAAAGCAAAATATGCAAGTGAGACAAATATAACAAAAAATATAAATAACATCAAACACATGCTATGATTTATAGGTGAGCTGATAGGATATGGACTTCCACAGCCAACCAGGGTCTGGAAAGGGGTCATGCTAAGTTCCCTAACTTCTTATGATTCTCTTGGCCCTGGGTCTTAAATATACACACATGTGACCACAAACATGATTTTTTTAATGGTTAAACAGTTGTCAAAGGGACAAACATAGAATTTCCCAAAGAATATGAAACTTTATTTAAAAATAAATGAGCCTCAAAACTAAATTTCTAGAAAGCTAGACAGAAAAAAAAAAGAGGGAAGACACTTTGGACAATGTATTTGAATCCATTCTATTTAAGTCCGAATTATGGAATTAAACTAGTAAGTGCCACTATTGATTCTGGAGTGAAGTCAATACAGGCATTTTCAAAATAAGAAGAAATCCTTTTAATAGTTCTCTTATCCACTTACCATATGATATTCGTTTTCTGAATTTTTTTCTGTGCTAATCACATTAAGTAATAATTTTTGTCTCCTATCTTTCTAAACAAAATGAAAGTAATTAGAATTTTAGATCAGCATTACAGAATTGAAATGTTCATCATACTTAAATATTTTTGAAGTGCTATTAGGATTCATCATTAACCCTTGAGGAACTTAGTAGTCTGGTGTTAGGTTTGGAACCATTGCTTAAAGTATTAGTCAAGCAAAATTTCCAAAAATGCTGAGTTCAGATAAGTCACTAGAACCATAGTTAAGTCAGAGGATCCAAGGTTTATGGCTAGAATTTCTTAGGCAAAGGAAGAAAAAGTGGACCCAGGCAATAGGCAGAGTTTAATAAAAGAAGGAAACCAGTTTGGTGAGAGAAGCTCCAGTGAATTACATGTAATATTGATAGGGAAGAGAAAGCCAAGGTCAAGTAATCAAGCCATCTGAAGTCTCAACACATAAGACAAAAATGTGTTGAGATAATAGTGAAGCTGGTGAAGTGGGCTAGTCAAGGAATCTCCCTGCAGGGGAGTGGATAGAGGTCAGGTTACAACAAATTCAAATATGAAAATATTACATCAAAGCTAAGCATCTAGTGGAAGAACGCAGGACCTCTAGGAAATCCTGGGATTGGAGAAATAAGTCACCATCTTATTGAAAGGATAATTCTTCAGGGAGATTCTTAAAGAGGCCTTAAAAACCTTGAAAAGAGAGTAATAAACAAACATGTCCCCAAACATTATAAATTTTTAAAAAATAAAGAATCACAGGTTTAGCTCCATTAAACATAGATATACAAGAAGCTTTAGGCATAATACAGCAAGGTTCCCTATTAATTTAAATGGTGTAAAATGAGAAATAAAATTCAGAAGACTAATAAAATAAAAAGTTGACTCTGAACAATCTATATATATATATATAAAAAGTCAGTGACCAGAATGCCATAATGACCGGTCGCTATGACATCCACTGTGGCCAGCGAACTGGCCCGATGGGGGTAGGGGGGGCAGTTGGCCAATCTCCCATGGCCCCTCCCTCCAGCTGGCCCCACCCCTGATTGTCCTCTGGCACCCCAAACAAGGGTGGGGCAGCTGGTCAACACCTCCCACACCTGCCATGGCCCTTCCCCCTGGCTGGCCCCACCCCAGATTGCCCTACCCCAATATGGGGTGGAGATGGCCAGCCTACAACCTGTGGCCCCTCCCCCCAGCAGACCCCACCCCTGATGGGTCTCCACAACCCCAATCAGTTCGAGCCCCCTCCCCCAGCTAGCTCTGGCCCCCATCACCCCCACACACAACAATCGGAGGTGGGACTCACCAGCAAACCTCCAAAGGCCCCTCCCTCCAGCCAGCTCAGCCCTGATTGGGCCAGGATTAGGGCGGGCCAGCCAGCCAACCGCTCACCATCTGCTCTTCCTGACAGGCCTGGTCCTGATCAGCCCTAATTAGAGCTGGGCCCGCAGGACCCTACCCATGCACGAATTCATGCACTGGGCCTCTAGTGTCAACATAAATTTATAGTCAGAGCTCAAAGCCTCCTATACCTAGAGTCAATGGGGTGCCACCTTCATGCTATCTGCTCAGTGCCCTATTGTGTTTTAGTTTTGAGAGTCTGATATTGAACAGTGAATTTCCTCCTCCTGATTGCACTGAGGGTAATGTCTTTTGAAGTCACTTTTCTGGATCAATATTTTAAAACTAGGTCTGTGTTATATATATTACATAGGACATTTTTACTAGTTTATAGAAAAGCTTTAGCAATCACATCATATCCATAAACACTATTAATGCCAATGTACAGACAGTGATCCCCATGTATCTGGTAAAACTGCTAAGGCATAATAGACAATGAAGAAGGAAGTAAAAAATACTTCAACAAGGTTGAAAAAATATTTGAACGCCTTGCTTTGAACTTATGTGTCAATTACATGTAGCATAAATACAATTTTTTAAAATCCTCACCCTAGGATATTCTTATTGATTTTGAAAGAGAGAGTGAGAGAGAAAGAGAGAAACATTGATGTGATTGAGAAACATAGAACGGTTGCCCCCCCTACATGTCCCAACCAGGTATCAAACCCACAACCTTTTTGGGGTACTGAACAATGCTCCAACCAACAGTGACCCAGTCAGGCTGGACAAATCCATTTTTCAAAAAATCATCATCAAAGTATGGATGCTGAAACTAGTATTTTAGAAAAAAATACTTTTACTTAAAACTTTCATTTGCTTTTTAAAAAAATTTATCTTTATTGTTGAAAGTATTACAGATATTCCCCTCTCCCCCTTGACCCTCTCCATGCTGCACATACCTCACTTCCAGGCCTACAGTACTACTGTCTGTGTCCATGGGCTATCCAAATATGCATATAAATTCATGTGTTGTTGTTTTTTGTTTATAGTCTAGTGAAAGGTTGAAGTACAACTAAAATTGGTAAAATATGTAATAGATAACAAGATGGAAGAATTTTCTGTTTCTAAGCTCTGATGAGCACACCTCATAATTATTAGTAGGCTAAATAATTATTACAAATGCATAAAGATTGATAATGTATAAATTCTTATAGATTTAAGAGATAAAGTGGTTTTAAGAACATCATAAATTTTCTGGTAATACTATATGTATAAGAGCGAATTATTGTCAGTGATGACTGATCTTATCAGTAACTAAATATAAAAATATTGAAGAACAAGATCAATAGGTACCTACGTTTAAAAAAAACAAATAAATATAAATAAAATTAAGATGCAAATGATAACTCCTGTGAACAAACACAATATAGATTATAAAGCATTGAGAGTCTTAAAAGCAAAAGTCTTAAAATGTAGGAAAAAAAACAGAATAAAGGCTAAAGATCTGAAAAGTCAATTTCCAAAAGAAAAAAAAATACAGTCTAGAAAAATGTGAAAAATGTCTTCATAGTTTTTGTTAATAAATAAATACAAATCTAAATCCAAGGTAATATTTGATTTGAAATTAGTAAATATTTAAATGTGTAATATACCCAGTGTAATGAGGAAATGGAAATTATACACCTTTTATATACTTTTGGTCAGAGCAGAAGTTGATGCTTATTTTGTCAATCTGTAGTGATTCTTAATTATTCATTAGTTTTAGTCATATAATTAAATTTATAGAAATTTAACTAGAAGATAATTCTTCAGAATGTGATTTTAGAAGAGGAAACAACTGTACATAATCTACATTTCTATTACTTAGAGAATTACTAAATAAATTTTATCCATAAAATATATTGCAAATATATATTTAATTTACATTTTCAATATCCTATTTTCAAATAACAAAACAAAAATTGAATTTCCCCTTTCTGTCCTCGGATATTACAATGTAAAGTAAAATATAACAAAAATATGAACTTTAATATTTGTGAAGCCAAAACATATCTGTAACCCCAAACCCAGTGAAGGTCAAAGATGAGTGCAGAAACATGCTGAAAGAGGATATTGAGGTTGTAGATTTCAGACAAAGCCAGCAAAGTAGCTTTCAAAGGTATGTGGGAGAAATCCAGCAATCTGTTATTTGCAAAATAGGAACAAGCTGGTGTCAGGAAGATTTCTGGACCTAAAATGGCAACAAGTTGATGCCAGAGAGGTCAGCTTGAATGAAGAGTTGCAGTGGAAAGACAATTTGCTGGAAGCAGCCTGTCAGCAAGGCAGAGCAAAGGAAGATATGCATCTTTGGCAGCCCTACAGCTTCGGATTTCTGCTGGCCGGGCCGGCTAAAAACAAGTGCCAAGGGAATTGATACTAGTACACGCTAAGGCTGGTATAAGGAAACTTCATTATGGACCAGGATGAATACCTGATAGTATGAAACATTGTTCTACCCTAATTCCCATATGGTCCTCCTGCAAATACTGGTCCAATCATTTACTTCTATAAAATATGTGTAAAGTTTTAAAAAGAAACAATACAAAAGCAACATAGTTATAGCACAAGAGAAAAGTAAAAATGGTACACGAAAACATATTTCAGGTGAACAAGACAAGAAAAAAGATACTGGCATTGAAGAAATAAATATTATAATCAAGCAGCATGATAAATTAATATTTTAATTAACAAATCACCTTTAAAAATAGAGTATCCTAAGCAGATATAAAAGTGTAGAAAAGATACAGTAAGGCAGCAGAAATGAAGCACACACAAAAATATAAATTGGCATATATTAGGAAGTAATTTAGAGGTAAAAATAAAATATCATTAAAATGATCCCACAAGAAGCAGCACAGAAGAGAAAGACACAACTGGGGCAAGATGGTGGAGCAGGAAGACCTAACACAAACACACCAATTCAGCAACAACAACTTACAAATTTTCTTTGTGAGACATCAAGAAACAGAAAGTTGCTTGTACCCCAGGCAATGTGAAACCAGATTCACCAAAACTGCTAGGGGGATTTGGGACACCCTCTCACTAGAATCTTCACCCCTGGCACAGTAACACATAATCAAGAAGACTTCCAGCTTCCAGCTTTCTCCCAAGAAAGGGAGAGGGTTGTTTCATACAATCAATCGCCAACCATTCCGAGGGGATCTCTGATGGAAAAGGCACAATCTAGTCATTTGAAGGAGAATGGAGACAGTGGCATGGATTAATAGGCACTATAGATCTTCCCCACAGCTCACCATATGGCAACTGGACAAAAATAAATAAAAAATAAATAAAATAAAAATAAAAAACAAATAACTCTCAGCTTCCTCCTTAGGAGGAAAACAGTTGATCCATGCATCCAACACTCCAACTTGTATGGGGCTGCCCAAAAATTGAGCATCTACCTTAGAGCTCTGACAGACCCAGCATAATCTTACTGTGTGTAGGAGAATGGAGATAGTAGTTTGGATTGTGAGATGCCATAGCTTCCACTCCAACTCCAGCTCAGCAAAGAATCCTATATAATAAAGAGGTAATATAGAAACTGACCATCACTCTAACACACAAGCTGGCCACCCCCATGTGGACACAAGATGGCCACCACAAGATGGCCTACAGGGGAGGGCAGTTGAGGGCGATCAGGCCTGCAGGGGAGGGCAGTTAGAGGCAATTGGGCCTGTAGGGGAGGGAAATTAGGGGTGACCAGGCCTGCAGGAGAGGGCAGTTAAGGGTGAGCAGGCCAGCAGGGGAGGGGAGTTAGGGCCAATGCGGCTGGCAGGGGAGCAGTTAGGCATCAATCAGGCTGGCAGGGGAGTGGTTATGGGGTGATCAGGCTGTCAAACAGAAGTGGTTAGGGTCAATCAGGAAAGACAGGCAGGAGAGCGGTTGGGAGCCAGCAGTCCTGGACTGTGAGAGGGATGTCCGATTGCCTGTTTAGGCCTGATCCCGGTGGGGTTCCAGATTGGAGAGGGTGTAGGCTGGGCTGAAGAACACACACCCGGTGAAATAATTTCATGCACTGGGCCTCTAGTTAGTAGATAAAGCCCACAACTGCTTATTTCTCCCTGGAAAGAAAAACAGTTGGCAGAAACCTCCAGAATCTCTGGCTGAGCTTATTAGTGGTAGATTACACCCAAAAGTCTAGTCTCTAAAATTGGGAGAGGTGCCTGCTTTGTCTAATGTGCAGATACCTACACAAAGAGTCAAGGAATATAAAGAACCAATCAAAAATATTCCAAACAAAGGAAAAAGATGAATCCCAGGAAACAAGTCTTAATGAAATGAAGTTATATGATTTACCTGAAAGAGAATTCAGAATAACTGGCATAAAGATGCTCGCCAAAGTGAAGAGAGTAAGGCATGTACAAAATGCGAATTGCAATAGGAGATAAAAAAGAAAATATTAAAAAAAAACACAGAAATCACAGAACTGAAGTACACAATAACTGAACTGAGAAATTTACTAGAGAATTTCAACAGCAGACTAAATCAGGCCAAAGTAAGTACTGGAAACTTAATTACAGGTTATTAGAAATACTTCAAAGGAGCAAAACTTGCCCAGCTGGCATGGCTCAGTGATTGAGCATCCACCTATGAACCAGGAGGTCACAGTTCAATTCCTGGTCAGGGCACATGCCCTCGCTGCCAGCTCAATCCCCCGTGGGGGGTGT
>NW_006300365.1:2046585-2049899 GCF_000327345.1 Myotis davidii | reverse complement strand
CTCTCTCTCTCTCTCTCTCTCTCTCTCTCTCTCTCTCTCTCTCTTTCTCTCTCTCTTTTTCTCCCTCGCCCTTCCTCTCTGATATCTATATCTATATCTATATCTATATCTATATCTATAGATTTTTTTTAAAGGAGCAAAAATTTTTTAAAAAGAGTAAAGAAACATGTGACACTATCAAATAGACAAATGGAAGCATTATGGGAGTCTCAGAAGAAAAAGAAAAACAAAAAGAACTAGAGAGTCATTCAAATAAATAATAGCTACAATATTTCTAAATCTGGGCAAGAAAATGAGCAAACAGATCCAAGAAGCATAAAAGACTTAAATTTTGATAAAGCAAAAGAAATTTAAACCAAGATACATTAAAATTATTTTCAAAAACCAAAGACAAAAAGTATTTTGAAACCATAAAGAAAAGAACAACTTGTCATATACAAAGGAAGCCCTCATAACATAATTAGCAGACTATTTTAGGAGAAACCTGGCAGGTATAAAGAGAGTGGAATGATATATAGAGACTGCTGAAAGCTAAAAACATAAGCCAAGAATATAATGTGTCAAACTGTTCTTATAAAATAAAGACTTTCCCATAAATACAAAGTCTGAGGGGTTCATCAGCACTAGATCAAACTGTAGGTAAAGGTAATGGATTTGATAAAAATAACAAAGAAAGAATCTTGTATTACTGTAACAGTGGTGGGTTAATCACTTTTAATTCCAGTATACAAATTAAACAGCAAAAGTATTATAAATAACTATAACTAAAATATATATTAAAAGATACACAATATGAACAGATATAAATTCTGACAATAATAACAAAGCCAATGGGGAAGAATATAAAGTGTAGAAATTTTGTATAAATTGAACTCAGATATTATCAATTTAAAATGGATGGCTTATATGAAATAAGCCAGTCAGAGAAAGATAAATATCACGTGATCTCATCATTTGTGGAATATTATGAACAACATAAACTGATAAACAAAAACAGATCCAGAGACGGGGAAGCATTGATCAGGCCATCAAACCTCAAAGGGAAGGTAGAGGAGGGTGGTGGTGAGGGGGAAAGATCAACCAAAGTTGCATGCATATAAGCCTAACCAATGGACACAGACACCAGGGTGGGTGACGGCATGAGTGGGGGGCGGGGGCAATGGGGGGGGGCTAAGGACACATATGTAATACCTTAATCAATAAAGTAAAAAAAAAGAAAATGGATTGCTTATAAGATATTTTATGTAAGCCCAACGGTAACCACACACTGACCCAAAATATCTACCAGCAAAATAATAATAATAGTAAAGTGTATTGATTTTTAAAAAATCAACAAAACACGAAAGACAGCAAGATCGGAAAAGACAGGTGAACTGTGAGACTAACAAAAAAGAACACCATGAGAATAGTACACCCTTATCTAACAACAATTACTTTTTTAAATGTGTTTTTATTGACTTGAGATAGAGAGGAAGGGAGAGAGAGAGAAATCGATGTCAGAGAGAAACATCATTTGGTTACTCCCTCTCTCATGCACCCTGTCTGGGGACCAAAACCAAAAACCTGAGCATGTGCCCTGACCAGGAATTAAACCAGCAATCTTTTGGTGCACAGGGCCATGTTCAACCAACTGAACCACACAGGCCAGGGCTATGAATAACTGCTTTTTATCTAAATGGATTTAACTCCCCAATTAAAAGATATGGAGGGGCTGAATGGATTTAATAAAAATAATACCCAACTATATGCTGGCTACAAAAAATGTACTTTAGACAAAAGAACATTTGAAGTATGGGATGAAAAAAGATATTATGTGCAAATGGTAACCAAAGGGAATTGCACATAAGTGGTATCCAAAAAGGAAAAGGGATAGTTAGACTTACATTAGACAAAATAGACTTTAAGTCAAATTGTGTCGAGACAATGAAGGACATAATATAATGATTGAAATAAGAATCTCAAAGGAATACTAGTACTTCCATGTTCGTTACAGCACTATTCATAATAGCCAAGAAGCAAAAACAACTTAAATCCCCATCCACAAAAGAGTGGATAATTAAAATGTAGTGTATTCTTACAACAGACTATTGTTCAGCTTTTAGAGAGAAGAAAATTCTGCATTATGAAACAATATGGATGAAAACTTGAGGACATTACACTAAGTGAAGTAAGCCAGTAATTAGACCAATATTGCATGATTCCACTTGTATGTGGTATCTCAAATATTCAAGTTAATAAAATCAAACAAGGGAATGGTGGTTGCCAAGAGCTAGAGATAAGGTAATTAGGGAGTTACTAATCAAAGGGCATAAAGTTTGTGTTAAACAATGCTGCTATATGACATTATACCCATAGAAAACTATAATGCATTGTATAGTAAAAATTAAGAGAGTTGATCTCATATTAAGTGTTCTTAACATCATGGTAAAATAAAATTTTAAAAAGAAAGAAAAGATAGGAAGAAGGAGAAGGAAAGAGGAAAGAAAGAAAGAAAGAAAGAAAGAAAGAAAGAAAGAAAGAAAGAAAGAAAGAAAGAAAGGAAGGAAGGAAGGAAGGAAGGAAGGAAGGAAGGAAGGAAGGAAGGAAGGAAGGAAAGAGGAAGTTTCCAGATGTCAATGGCTCTTTTATCATTAACTCTAGAGAGGAGCTTATAGCATGCTATACCTACTGTGTTAGTTTTCTAGTGCCATATGAAAAAGTCACCATAAACTTAGTGACTTAAAACCATATCCATTTATTATCACATGGTCATGAGTCCAGGTGAACTCAGCTAGGCATATGGCTAGCTGAGTTCGCCATACAGCTGAAATCAAGATGCTGACTGGACTGGGCTCTTATCTGAAGTCTCAGGGGAGGAATTTACTTTCAAAATCATCCAGGTTGTTGGCAGACATCATTTCCTTGCAGCTATCATTCTGAGGTCCTTTTTCTCGCTGGCTGCCATCCAGAGTTCATCCTCAGCTCCTAGGGGCTGGCCGCATTCCTGACTAAAGGCCTTCTTCATTTTCAAGACAGCAATATCACAACAAATCCTACCCTTGGCTCAGATTTCCCTCTCTTCCTATTTTGCCACTAGAGAGAAAAAGTTATCAGCTTTTAAAAGCTCATATGATTGGATTAGGTCCATTTGGATTATCTCCCTTTAGGTCAAATGTGCCATGTGTTTTGGGTTGAATTATATTCCCTAAAAAAGATATGTTGAGGTTCTAACTCACAGTACATCACATTGTAATCTGATTTGGAAACTAGAGGCCCAGTGCATAAAATTCATGCATGGGATGTGTGTGTGTGTGTGTGTGTGTGTGTGTGTGTGT
>NW_006300365.1:2039138-2046368 GCF_000327345.1 Myotis davidii | reverse complement strand
ATGGGGGGGGGGGGTATCTGTCAGCTCAGCCTGCACCCTCTCCAATCTGGAACCCCTCAGGGGATGTCTGACTGCCAGTTTAGGCCCAATCGCTGCCAGCAGTTGGACATCCCTCTCACAATCTGGGACCGCTGGCTCCTAACCACTCTGCCTGCCTGCCTGATCTGCCCCTAACTGCCCTCCCCAGCCAGCCTGGTCGCCCACAACTGCCCTCCTCTACCGGCCATCCTGTGGTGGCCATCTTGTATCCACATGGGGGTGGCCATCTTGTATGTTGGAGTGATGGTCAGTTTGCATATTACCTCTTTATTAGATAGGATAGGGTCTTTAAAAGGTCATCAAGTTAAAAATGAGGTGAAAGTGGACCCCAATGTAATATGACCATTGTCCTTGTCAAAAAGGAGGAATATTACCCTTTGGGATAACATGGAGATACTTGGAGAGTATTATGCTAAGCAAAATATGCCTGTCAGAGAAAGACAAGTATCACATGATCTCACTTACATGGGGAATCTACTTATCAAAAAAAAAAAAACTGACAAACAAAATAGATCCAGAGACATGGAAGCATGCAACAGACAGGAATCTCAGAGGGAGAGGGAGGGGGAGAGAGATTAACCAAAGAATTTGTATACATGTATGCATATCCCATGAACACAGAGAATAGTGAGGTGAAGGCCTGGGGAGGAGGTGTGAGTGGGGTGGAGGAGGTCAATGGGGGCAAAAAGGAGCACATCTGTAATACTTTTAACAACAAAGATTTTTTTTTTAAAAAAAAGGGAGGAATTTGGACACACAAAGACACACACACACACAGAGGGAAGTGCCACATAATGTGAAGACACATAGAACTTCCTGTGTAGAGAGAAGCAGACATTGAACTAATGCAGCTCTAAGCCAAGAAATGGATTTCCCACCACCAACAGATGCTAGGTAGAGTCAATGACGATTTTACCCTGAGTCTCAGAGAGAAATTTACGTCTCAGAACTGAGGCAGTAAGTTTCTGTCATTAAAAATTTAAAAAGACACATAGTGAGAACTTGGAAAAGGAGAGCTAAATATATAAGATTCAAAAGAAAGTGCTAGCCAAGAAAGAACATGGAACAAATAAAATGTTAAAATAGTTCTAGAAATTGTTTTATAAAATAATTTTTAAAAAATTTTCAGAAATCAAAGATGACCTGAATAGACAGATTGGGACATTATATCACCCCTCAGAAAAAGATGATCTGGGATCATTAATACTGAGTCAGCCACACACTGGTAAAATTTCTGTATTTCAAAAAGAAAGAGGGAAAATCACTAATATTTGACTTTAGAAAGAGTAAAAACCTGAGTGGTTTAAGAAAGCAAAAAGGCCACTCCTTTATTTTACTGAACTTAAAAAAAAATAAAGAACACAAAAGAAACAAAAGGAAAGGTTCCAAGCCCAATATTACATAAATCAGATTGCAAAAGCTGTTAAATATACCACCTAAAAAGAATACAATAAATTAATTACATTTATAAACCAAAATATAATATCAAAAAATTTGAATATAAGTATATTTAAAGAATAATATACCATACCTATATACTGAACCCAGAATATATAGAAAGTTATAATAGGAAATCTATGAGTAAAATTTTTGACATAGCTTATTAAAGGAGAAAAGTAAATAGATAAAGAAAAAGTAGGCAACACAAATTTTCTGATTTTAAAATGAAGGGGAAGAGAATAGGATCAGATAAAAAGTATCTATAGTCATGTATGAGGTAAGCATTATAACCCCCCAGAAATAAGAGTAATCTTATTAAAATTAGGATTATCACCAGGCCAGCATGGCTCAGGGTTGTGTCACCTATGAATGGGTAGGTCACAGTTCTACTCCCAGTCAGGGCACATGCCTGGATTGTAGGCTTGATCCCCAGTGTGGGGCATGCAAGAGGCAGCCAATCAATGATTCTCTCTCATCATTGATGTTTCTATCTCTCTCTCTCCCCCTCCCTTCCTCTCTGAAATCAATAAAAATGTATTTTTAAAAATTAGGACTGTCAATGCCATCATTTACTAGTTTAAGGACAGTTTTAGAAAGCACAATAAAACTTGAAAAATAGATTATCAATATGCTTATTCAATTAAAGGGACTTTCATTATGTACAATTAAGTTATATAGATTAAAAAACCTACAAATACAAAAACATAAACATATTAAAATAATTTGTGAACTGCAAATTATAATAACAGAAATATTGGAACAAAGAACATTTTAAATTCTATAAATAAAAAACATTTTCTAAAATAAAGGAAAAATTTAATGTGCACATCAAAGGGAAGAGTATCTCTTGGAAATATATATGCCCAACAATCAGCATTGTGACCTAGCCTGGTGATGTTACTGGATTTTATAATTTAAACTAGAGGCCTGGTGCATGAATTCGTGCACCAGTGGGTTCCCTCAGCCAGGCCTGCGGGATCAGGCTGAAACCATCTCTCCAATATCTAAAAACTAAAAATAGCTTTAAAAAATAGTAAAACTTGAGCGGGCTCAAGCCATCAGTCAGACATAACCTGAGGGCTTCCGGACTGCAAGAGGGTGCATGCAGGCTGGGCTGAGGAACCCCCGCCCCCCACTCCCCCACTCCCGCCCCCGTGCACAAATTTTGGTGCACCAGACCTCTAGTAATTAATAATATAAGATAATTTATATAAATGTGAGTTTGTGTATGGATATACATGTATTCTATATTCAAAAACAGGGTAATGTATGATCATTTGAAAGATACAAATATTTGAGTAAACTAAAAAAGGGTTTACTTTCAAATTTGAAAAAATAACTACTTTCTCTAATTTCCAAAAGTAAACATCCAAAAAAAGTTTATCTGTTCATTTAAAAATGACCTACAAATGTTATGCAATGCATTCTCCCAAGCTGCAGCAAAGTAATATATATACGCATGCACACGTGCGTGCGTGTGTGTGTGTGTGTGTGTGTGTGTGTGTGTGTTTATAATTTTACTACAAGTGTATTTCTGGTGATCTTTGGTTGTGGGATGTTAAGACCTGAGCCTCTGCTCGCCTCCTGCCCCCCCTCCTTGTGCCCAACACTGGGAAGAGGATTGTCTGGCCTAATTAGTCTGAGCAGAGACAGTCGTTTGGTCCATGTTTCTAGGGAAGGGCTGAATGGGAGGGAATGGTCACTGCACCTTAAAAGCAAGAGCCCTTAGCCCTTATTCCCTCTCTCGGAGGCCCCCTTCTGGCTCCCCTGTGCTCACGGGGCCCAGGCAGGGGCTGGTCCCTTAGGGCACACCAGCCAGCCTCACTGTCTTCTAGGCCAAGAGGTCACAAAATCTTTCTCTCATAGTGTGTGTGTGTGTGTGTGTGTGTGTGTGTGTGTGCGTGCGTGTGTGTGTGTGTGTGTCCCCACACACCCCTGTTTTTTTTTAAAGGAAAAATTTAATGTGCACATCAAAGGGAAGAGTATCTCTTGGAAATATATATGCCCAACAATCAGCATTGTGACCTAGCCTGGTGATGTTACTGGATTTTATAATTTAAACTAGAGGCCTGGTGCATGAATTCGTGCACCAGTGGGTTCCCTCAGCCAGGCCTGCGGGATCAGGCTGAAACCATCTCTCCAATATCTAAAAACTAAAAATAGCTTTAAAAAATAGTAAAACTTGAGCGGGCTCAAGCCATCAGTCAGACATAACCTGAGGGCTTCCGATTTAAAAATGACCTACAAATGTTATGCAATGCATTCTCCCAAGCTGCAGCAAAGTAATATATATACGCATGCACACGTGCGTGCGTGTGTGTGTGTGTGTGTGTGTGTGTGTGTGTGTTTATAATTTTACTACAAGTGTATTTCTGGTGATCTTTGGTTGTGGGATTTTAAGACCTGACTCAGAAAAGTTTTTAAAAAGATTTATGTTCATATTTAATATGGAATATTCTGCAACTTTAATAACAGGGACAGATCTCCAAGACATATTTTTATATGAAAAGGCAAGTTGCAGAGCAATATGGAAAGTATGTTCCAATTCATATTTTATAAATAATTCCATATGAAAATGTACTCAAATTTGAATATCAAATTATTATGGGGGAAAGAAGAGTAGGAAGATTTGAATGAAACTTAAATGTTTTAGTCCTATTTCTGAAATGTTTGAATCTTACAAAAAAAGGGTTTTCATATATTATGTGTTTAAAAATCAAAAGGTATTTTTGAAAAGGATTATCTGACAAAGACCTAAGTAAACATTTCCCAGTTCCACTTTCTTTAATGAATTGTTAATTAACATGATTATGAAATTTTCCTGGTATTTTGTTTTTGCAAAAGGCAGAGTAAATGCTATTCTACAAATTTGGAAGGAAAGGGATAATCAGTAATACCAGAAGTATTAATCCATCTAGTAACTAATGGATTAAAGCATACATACGTTTAAACTTTTGATTTCATTAAAAGGTATAATACCCTAAAGTGTATAGCACTTTAAATAATTGTCAATTATATTTACAGATGAATGATTTTTGGTTCCTTTCTTAGGAAAAGGAAGACACTGGAAAATTTTGAAATAGAGTAAGAGCTTCTAAAGATAAGGAGGGATAATTCCAAGTCCAAAGATAAACTCATGTACTTGACAAAAATGCCTAGCACCTGAGATGTAACAACACAATCTTTAGAGAAGGAATATGAGTGCAGTTTAAAGGAGGAAAGGGTCTTGAACTCATTAAGCTAATTTTAATATTTTAAAATATACCACTCAGAATTTGGATTTGTCATTGTTGAGTCCAAGGAGGAAGAAAAAAAGAATGGTGATTAAATACAGATGCTGTCATAGACTTCAGTAGGATCCTGACACCCAGGGCTTCAATATCCTTTACATTTTTTTTTATTTCTGATGAATATTTTCCAAACAATTTTGGCTCTATCTTTAGCAAACAACTAAAGACTGGATATTTAAAATAGCCCAGGAATAACTAACCCAAGCACCCAAGGTTCCATAACAAAAAAATGTTATGAAGAAGGAATGGTGTTAAATTTAAAATCAACACAATTACCTTTTGATTAAAAAAAATAGACCAAGGAATAATTATGTATAAGTTTACTTTTAATATAAAACAAAGAGAGAGTCTGTTCCAGCTAAATAATCCAAGCAAAAACCCATGATGGTCATAATGCTGTGTTGTAGTGGGTTTTATAAATGGTTCATCTAAGTATCTTCCTACTGATATATTTTCATTTCCTTTGGGAAGCGGGATATACTTTTTAAAGTGGCAGATTTTATTAACTTTTTCAGGGGGGATAGAGGTTGTGTCTAATAAAAACATAGCATTCTTCTCATTAATCTAAGCATACTCTTACTTTTTAAAATAATATACTTGGAGAAATATTAACATATTATTCTTGGCAAAAAAAAAAAGGTGAACAGGAAATTTAAGCACTGAAAGGGGAGGGTAATAAGATAACCTTTAAGGTCCCATTCAGCCCTGAGAGTCTATGATCCAAACCAAAGGAAGATGCAGTTAAAATGCAGACATTGAATCAAAATTATCTACTGGTATCAGACAACATTTATAAGCTGGATTTTAGGTTTATATTCTCCTTTATTCGATTTAATCAAGAATGAGTTTGCATTTTGAATAAAGAAATTAATAAAAAGCCTATTGAAAAACAAATGGTTTTATTCAGAAGAGATAATTCACGACTGGGAAATAAAAGGGCTCTATATTATAGCACTGCCTCTGAATTACACAGTCATCCAAAGAAGTACCTTCTCTTCATCATTAATTTGCTTTTATTTGCTATGATATACCATGCTCAACTGTTTCAGCAAACAATTATTATTTGAAACTCATTGGCTTCTGGTGATTGGTTACTGGCTTTGTAAAAGACATTAATACATTTGTTTTTATATTAATCACCCCTGGTCTTATCTTTATAACTTTTTCTTTTGCAACAGTATCAAACTTACAGAAATTTATGTTGAATAGTACAAGTATGTTCCATAAAGCTTTTACTCAGATCCAATAACTCTACAATTCAGCCCACTTCTTGCTTTATCATTCTCTCTAAACACACACACACACACACACACACACACACACACACACACACACACACTTTTCTTTTTTTATGTACCATTTGCAAGTTCATTGGAGGCATTCTGATTTTTTTATTCCTAAATATTTCAATGGGTATTTTCCAAAAGCAAGACACTCTCTTTCATAACCACAGCACAATTATAAAAATCAAGAAATACTATTCACTAAACCAGGGGTCCTATAAGGCCCAAGAAATCATTTGGTCTGGTCTTGCCAATGCATTAGGGGTGATTTAATTAAATGTTTGATCAAATATAGCAAGCTAACTTTTAAGTTGATAATTTTCTTTGGCCTTGGAAGTATGTTATAAATATCCAAATGGCCTATGGTACGAAAAAGGTTCCCCACCCCTTCTTAAAGTTTGTCTATAAATTTGTCAATTACCCAATTCAGATAATTTCATCGGCCTATTAGCCTATCTCCTTAATCTTTAAATTAGAAGAATTCCTCAGCTTTTGTCTTTTTTAAAATATATTTTTATTGACTTCAGAGAGGAAGGGTGAGGGAGAGATAGATAAAAACATCAATGATGAGAATCATTGATTGGCTGCCTCCTGCATACCCCACACTAGGGATTGAGCCCACAACAGGGGCATGTCCTCTGACCTGGAATCAAACCGTGACCTCTGGCTCATAGGTCGATGCTCAATAATTGAGCCACCATGGCCAGGCAGCTTTTGTCTTTTGATGCTTTGGTATTTTTAAAAAATACAGGCCAGCAACTTTACAGAATCTCTCTCAACTCCTTTTCGTCTAATGTCTCATCAATTCTAGATTCACATCATGCATTCCTGAAATAAATAGCACAATTCACTATATTAGGAGGCATCTGATGTTGGTTTTCCCAATACTAGTGATATTAATTTTGATTATCTGGTTAAAGTGGTGTCCATGAAGAAATTGCTTCAGCATATGTCTGAGATTTTGCTGTCTGTGGATTCCTCTAGTATTTTTATGGTTTCCTGTCTTATGTTTAAGTCCATTATCCATTTTGAGTTTATTTTTGTGTATGGTGTAAGTTGGTGGTCGTTTCATTTTTTTGCATGTATCTGTCCAATTTTCCCAACACCATTTATTGAAGAAACTGTCTTTACCCCATTGTATATTTTTTCCTTCTTTGTAATAGATTGACCATATAAGC
>NW_006300365.1:2030590-2038915 GCF_000327345.1 Myotis davidii | reverse complement strand
TGATGGAGTCTTTAGGATTTTCTATGAACAGTATCATGTAATCTGTGAATAAGGACAGTTTTACTTCTTCTTTTCCAATTTTGATGCCTTTTATTTCTTCTTCTTGTCTAATCTCAATAGCTAGTACTTTCAGTACTATATCAAACAGGAGTGGTGAAAGTGGGCATCTTGTCTTGTTCCTGTTCTTAGGGGAAATGGTTTTAGTTTTTGCCCATTGAGTATGATGTTGGCTGTGGATTTGTCATATATAGCTTTTATTATGTAGAGGTATGGTCCTTCTATTCCCACCTTGCAGAGAGTTTTTATCAAGAAAGTGTGCTGGATTTTGTCAAATGCTTTTTCTGCATCAATTGATATGACCATGTGGTTTTTTCCCCTCAATTTGCTTATGTGATGTATCCCGTTTATTGATTTGTGGTTATTGTACCATCTTTGCATCCCCGGGATAAATCGTACTTGGTCATGGTGTACGATCTCATCAACATAACAATAAGAAAGCCCACTGCATTGGTAGAACATATTTGCAAATGTTATCACCAATAAGGGCTTAATCTCCAACATTTACTGGGAACTCATACAACTTAAAAAGAGGAAGATAAACAACCCAATCAAAAAAATGGGCAATGGACCTAAACAGATACTTTTCAAAAGAAGAAAGAATGAAGGACAAAAGACATATGAAGACATGCTCAAAGTCACTAATCATCCAAGGGATGCAAATCAAAACGACAATGAGGTACCATCTTACACCTGTCAGAATTGCTCTCATCAACAAATCAACAAAGGACAAGTGCTGGCGAGGATGTGGAGAAAAAGGAACCCAGTCTGCTGGTGGGAATGCAGACTGGTGCAGCCACTGTGGAGAACAGTATGGAGTTTACTCAAAAAACTAAAAATGGAACTACCATTTGACCCAGTGATCCCTCTTCTAGGAAGATATCCCAAGAAACCAGAAACACCAATCAGAAAGGATATATGCACCCCTATGTTAATAGCAGCACAATTCACCATAGCTAAGATTTGGAAACAGCGTAAGTGCCCATCAGCAGATGAGTGGTTTAGAAAACTGGTACATCTATACGATGGAATACTACTCTGCTGTAAAAAAGGAACTCTTACCATTTTACAAGCATATAGGCCTAAGCAAGGGACACAGACAACAGGGGGGTGAGGGCATGAGTAGGGGGGATGGGGGGTAATGGGGGGATAAGGACACATATGTAATAACGTAATCAATAAAGAAAATTTAAAAAAATAAAGTGGTATCCATAAGATTTATCCATTGTAACACTACTACTTCTCATTTTGTAATCAATAAATAATTTGAGTGTGTAATATGTTTTGAGACAATGAAAATATCATATGCCTTCTCAAATTTTCACCCACTAATCTTAGCAATCATTAGAATCTCTTAGAATTTCTAACTCTATTTTCCTCACAATTGTTACTTGGCTCCCATGGAAAAGAATAGCTTTTCTTTCACATTTCTTCATTTCTTCATTCATTTATTTATTAGTTTATAGTGTGGGCTCATAGATTCTTAGTTTGTTATTGTCATTACTGATACTATCATTTTATTTATGTAATTATTTGTCATTTAGATATGTATTATCATTGATACTCTCATTGTTATCATTATGAATTTGATGCTCAATTTTCTATATTTGGTTAGTGAGAACCTTTGGGGTTGACTCCAGTACCTCTTTGATATGTTACCATTTTTCTTACTCATTCAAGCTATGTGAGGATTATTTTATATAGTTTCCTCATTCCTGACACTTTTATTGGTGAATGAGATTTTAAACATATTTTTATTCCATTTATTTGTTTAACAATGGTTAACAAAATTATACAGATTTCAAGTGTACAACTCTGTAGTTATTATCTTATATTGTATTATGTGTGCTCACTGCTCCAAGTCAAGTCTCCTTCCATTACCATATATCCCCTCTTGCCTTTCTTGTCCCTGCCCCAACACCCTTTTCCTCTGGTAATCACTATACTGTTGTCTGTGCCTATGAGTATTTGTTTAATTAATCCCTTCACCTATTTCACACAGCCTCCAACACCCTTCCCTTCTGAAAGCTGTCAGTCTCTTCTCTGTATCTATAAGTCTGTTTCAATTTTGCTTGCTTGTTTTGTTCATTAGATTTCAAATATAAGTAAAATTATATGGTATTTGTCTTTCTCTGACTGGCTTATTTCACTTAGCATAATGCCCTGTAAGTCCATCTATGCTGTTGCAAAAGGTAAGATTTTCTTCTTTTTATGGCCAAGTTACTCCATTCTATAAATGTACCACAGCTTGTTTATCCACTTATATACTGATGGACATTTGGCCTGCTTCCAAATCTTGGCTATTGTAAATAACACTGCAATGAACATAAGAATGCATATATTCCTTTGAATCAGTGCTTCTGTTTCTTTGGATATGTTCCCAGAAGTGGAATCGCTAGGTCAAAGGCCATTTTTAATTTTTTGAGGAAACTCCATGCTGTTTTCCACAGTGGCTGTATCAATCTGCATTGCCAACAACAGTGCACAAGGGTTCCTTTTTCTCTACAACCTTGACAATACATGTTGTTTGTTGATTTATTGATGATAGTTATTCTGACGACAGGTGTAAGGTGATATCTCATTGTGGTTTTAATTTGCATGTATTTGATGTCTTGTGATGGTGAGCATTTATTTCATATGTCTATTGGCCATCTGTACTTTCTTTTTGGAGAAGGATTTATTCAGGTCCTTTGCCATTTTTAATTGGATTGTTTTTAGTGTTGAGTTGTATAAATTCTTTATAAATTTTGGATCTTAAACCCCTATCAGATGTATCATTGCCAAATATATTCCCCCAATCAGTGGGTTGTCTTTTAATTTTGTTGATGGTTTTCTTTGCTGTGCAGAACTTTTTGTAGTCCCATTTGTTTATTTTTTCTTTTGTTTCCCTTGCCCAAGGAGATATATCAGAGAATATATTGCTATGAGAAATGTCTACTACTTTACTATGTTTCTTCTATGTTTTCAAATTGTTTCCAGCCTTTAATCCATTTTGAGTTTATTCTTGTGGTTAGGTGCGGTTTGTAACACAATAATAAATTGTGAAGTAGCTGGTAGATGTTTAAGATGTGTGCATATTGTATAAGGAGGTGGTCTAATTTCATTTATTTGCACCAATCTGTCCAGTATTCCCGACGCCATTTATTGAATAGACTCTCTTAACTCGTTTTATGTTCTTGCCTTCTTTGTTACATATTAATTGACCATAAAGGTGTGGGGTTATTTCTGGGCTTTCTGTTCTCTTCCAAACAGTACCATGCTGTTTTTATTACTATGGTTTTGTAGTATAATTTGATATCAGGTAATATTTATTTTAGGCTATCTCAGCAGACAGTGCTAGGACATGTGTCTCTCAACCCATGTATATCTATATCTATAGGTATATATAGATATAGATATAGATTTAAATACAGATACAAACATGGCTATTAATAATGTGTGCATATATATATTATATGTAGTTCATACTAATAAATCCAAATTTAATCCACAACCACAGGATCCATTTTTGTGTTCCACATTCGGTAACTTTCTCCTCATGCAGTCATTTTCTCAAGCCTATAATACATAAACACCATTTCAGTATTATTAATCTGTAACCCTGCAAAACACAAACCTGCAAAGTATGGCTCAAAATTTATTATAGTCCTTGTTGTTGTTATTTGGGGGGGGGGTGTAAAACATATTCAGAACAATGAACATATCTTAAGTACACAACTTAATGAGTTTTGACAAATACACACTCCCATTAACTGCCATGCATTCATAAGATACAGAACATATCCATTATCCCAAAATTTTCCTCAGCACCTTTATTCTAAAATGTCCCCTCCCACTAGGCAAGATAAATTAGTTTCATCCGCTATGAAAACTCATATAAATATGAAAATAATCTGTATCATTTCTGCTCATCAAAAAATCTATGAGATTTATACATATTATTGTACCTAATCAGTAGTTTTATTTTATCACTGAGCAGTATTTCTCCAGTATATGTAAATAAATACACCACAGTTTCTTTTACCCATTATCTGATTGATAAACATTTTAGACATATCAATTTTTTTACTATTATGAACATAATTTTCATGAACATTCTTGAACATTCTCTTTGTGGTAATTTATTATTATTTTTACTAGATAAATAGAGTCAGTTCTATTGCAATATAATATATGTGCTCTTAAAAATTATTATACTATGAAAAATGTTCAGTTAAAAAAACACAGGGCTTATGGGGAAAATTAGGTTAAGAGCACAATACTCAAAACTTTTGTCAGTGAAACATAAACAAAAGAAAGCAACATGATGAAAACAGTTATATTGTTTTACATGTAGTTAATGGTTAATAATACAAATACTGTGATAAATATAGCACTTTACCCTGAGAAAGATCAAGTTGGCCTGTAGAAGTGGGTATCTGAAGGGTTGCAGCTAGAGAGTTATTTTGAGTGGTGGAATGAAATTTTTCTGGTATAAAAAGAGAAGTTATAAGACCAGATGTGGATGGGTGTGGTTTGTAACACACTAACAAGTTGTGAAGTAACTGGCAGATGTTTGAGATCTGTGCATATGTATTTATATATTTCTACACAGCTCAATTCAGCTGAACTTAGTGCTTTCTGCACTCAATGTTTATCATAGATAAAATTGCACACACAAGTAAAATACATATGTTATACTCAAATTGTTCCCTAAAATATCAATAGCATTAAAACATGTTGCATTTTTAAAACAAGCATCAATGCTGAATTGACTATACATAGAAATGCATATGCCAAGTCCCAAGGTAAATATATATCTAATTTTCTAAGAAACTCAAATTGTTTCACATATTGTTTGTACTGTTTTAGAATCCCACGATTGTTGACTTCATTAATTTTTGTTCTTATCATTTTATTCTTTCTACTTATTTTTCATTTAACTTGCTCTTCTCTTTCTAGCTTCTTAAATTTGAAATATAGATAATTCATTTTAAATTTTATTAAATGCCAAAACATTTCTTGTAAATACTGCATTAGTAATTACCTACATATAGTGATATATTGCATTTTCTTTATCACTCAGTTTGAAATATTTTCAAATTTCCTTCATTATTTCATGTATATGTTATTTATGCATATGTTATTTAATCTCCAACATCAATTCAGTCCCAAATATCTTATTATATCTTATATCTTGTTTTTGGTAATATAGCATATGTGTAAGATCACAATCTTTTAAAGATATGTAGACTTTTATTAGAGCCCAACATATGCTGGGCTTTTGGTGAAAGTTTATTTTATACTGAATAAATATGCATATTATAAATAGTAGGGATGTCATGTACTATAAATTTAACTAAGATCAAGGCAGTTAAAAGTTTATTCACATCTACCCTATTACTGACTTTGTCTAGTTTTTCTAACAAATGCTCTCTATAAGGTTGGATAATTTATTTTGATCCATCTTCAAGTTCAGTGGTCCTCTCTTCTGCTGTCTCTAATTTACAATTGAGGTTATCCTGTTAATTTTTCATTATCAGTTTTGTACTTTTAAGTTCTAGATTTTTCATTTGGTTTTCTTTATAATTTTTATTTTTCTATAGAAATTCCCCATCTATTTATCATTTCAAGTATGTTTCCTTCTGCTAAGTCCTTGAACATACTGCTATTTGAAATCACTGTTTTAAAATTATTTTCTGCTAATTCCAACATTTGATCACCAGGATCAGTTTCTACTCACTACTTTTTTTTCTTAACAATGAGTGACATTTTCTCATTTCTTCTCATGTCTAGTGATGTTTGATTGTATGTTGAACATTGTGATAATATATTGAAGAGATTCTGGATTCCATTAATACACTATAAAGATGTTTTTTTCTTCTTGCCAGTCAGTTAAATTGAATGTACTAAAGCTTTAAATCTCTCTAGACCTTGCCATGGGCAGCAGCTAAAATCTTTGCTTATATCTTTCAGTCTCCCTGCTGTTGCTTTTCACCAGTGAGTTGGAGTATTCCCTGAGGGTTTGTGTAGATTGATATGGAGATCATATACAGATTTGTAAGCTGCCCTTTTTAAAAGTCCCTCATTTCTAACATTTTCCTTACTTTTCAGCTGTCCTGGATGCCCCACACTACCTCTAAAAGCTATTATGATTGCAGCTTTTTCCTTCAGTTCTAGCCTCCATCAAAAGAAAAGCTATATAATTTCAAATTATCTATGTAATTTCCTTGTCTCAAGTCTCAACTCAACTCCAATTTTTGTCTATTTCAATCACTCTCCAGTGCCTTCAAATACTTTTTTGCTATTCTTAATTTATTCAGTTTATAATTTTTATCTTCAAGAACCGCACTCAGATATAAGTTAGTCTACCATTAGTAGCATCAACCTTGTCACTGAATACATTTTAACTCATTTTTTAATTTAGTCGACAGATATCTACTCCCTCTCACTGTTTCAGATATTGTTCTGGGCAGTAAGGATACAAAGGATATAAAACCGTAATTTAGCAACTTGGGGTAGTGAACACATAATACAATATACACTTGATGTTTTATAGAATTGTACATTTGAAACCTGTATAATTTCATTAATCAATTTTACCCCAGTAAATTAAAAAAACTATAACTTAGCTCTTTATAGCAGAGAAATCTTTATTCTGACACAGTGTGGTAAGATAAATTCAGGGACTACTATGGGAGCATAGAAAAAGAGAACTTGTAGATTTATCTTTATTTCCTACTAGAGGCCTGATGAACAAAAATGTGTGCACTTGGGGGTTCCCTCAGCCAGGCTTGTGCCTTCTCACAGTCTGGGACCCCTCAAGGGATGTCCACTTGCCAGCGGGGAGCAGGCCTTAGCTGCAGTCGGACATCCTTAGCGCTGCTGAGGAGGTGGGAGAGGCTTCCGCCACCACCACTGTGCAGGCAGCTGTCAGCCTGGCTTGTGGCTGAGCAGAGCTCCCCCTGTGGGAGCACACTGACCACCAGGGGGCAGCTCCTGCATTGAGCATCTGCCCTGTGGTGGTCAGTGTGTATCATAGTGACCAGTCATTCCCAGTCGTTCTGCTGTTAGGGTCATTTTGCATATTACCCTTTTATTATATAGGATAGAGGCCTGGTGCCTGGGTGGGGGCCAGCTGGTTAGCCTTGAAGAGTGTTCAGAATCAGCGTGGGGGTCCTGCTGGGGTGCCTGGCCAGCCTGGGTGAGGCCTGAGGGCCATTTTCAAGCTGGCCACACCCCCTTCAGGTTGGGGGTCCCCACTGAGGTGCCTGGCCAGCCTGAGTGAGGGGCCAATGGCTGTTTGCAGACTGGCCAAGCCCCCCAGCGGGAACCCTCACCCCATGGGGGTGTGGCCAGCCAGGGTGAGGGGCTGAGGACCATTTTCAGGCTGACCACGCCCTCCCGGCAACCCAAGCTCGCAGCCTCTCCTTTTTTTCTTTTTTTTTTTTTCAGCACCTCCTTGAACAGAGGCCAGGGCAGGCTGGAAGCAGGTATCTGGGATTTATTTATCTTCTATAATTGAAACTTTGTAGCCTTGACTGAAGCCCAGCCCCCCGTACCCCCCAAGCAGGCAGGAAGCTTGGCTTCCTCCTTCGCCAGGGGCAACCCAAGCCTCCTCCTCACTCCAGCTCCATGGTTGCCATCATCTCCGTTGGGTTAATTTGCATATTTGCTCCTGGTTGGCTGGTGAACATGGCTTATGGGTGTAGTGGAGTGGCAGAGTGATGGTTAATGTGCATGTTTCTCTTTTATTAGTGTAGATCTTTTTTCAAATCCAATAGCACATTCCCAGTTAAGATAATCTTATGTCATATAATTTTTGAGTATTTTATTTATGCAGTAATGATTAGAGTCTCAGAGCATTGAGTTGATCAAGTTATACTCTCAAAAATGTTTAAGTACCGTATTTGCCGGTGTATAGGACGGCTGGGCGTATAAGACGACCCCCTAACATTTCCACTCAAAATACAGAGTTTGTTATATACTCGCCGTATAAGACTACCCCCTCTTCCGCACACCTTCCACACATCAAATAAAAGGTAAAACAATATCAGATTTGATTTTAACATTTTAATTTATATTCAAATGCTTATGACATGCAGGAAAACTGTCACAAGGCTGTATGTAATCAAACATATACATAAAACAGTGCAAGTTTATTACCGGTAAACATACCGGTAATTCACTAAAGAAAACACACTCTATAGACTGGTACCGTAGATGCTTCTCAGGAACACAGGCAAGCAGCCCACAACCTAGAGGGACTGTCAATGATAGAAGAAAGAT
>NW_006300365.1:2019919-2030302 GCF_000327345.1 Myotis davidii | reverse complement strand
AAAATCGCATAACAGCCGAGCATACACCCAGCAGCGCTGCTGATGCCTGAACGGTATGTGGAATGAAGTGGGCGGGCATCAGGAGGCCACTATGGCACGGGGCAAGCACTATGGGCAGTCTATCTGAAGTGTACCTGGCGTATAAGACGACCCCCCACTTGGAGGCATATTTTTCAGGGCCAAAAAATCGTCTTATACGCCGGCAAATACGGTATATTACTTTGAGAAGTTGCTATGATTGAGAGTGGATTTTTATTTTCTTAGTCTGGTGTTGAGGGAGGAGGTGATTACCATAGATGTGCACTGTAACTTTTTTTAGAGCACACAACTGCTTATAAAAGCAAACAAAATGGAACTATATAAATATACAACAAACTTAGATCCATTGAAAAAATCTTAAGGGATATTTAGGAGACTATTCACAACCTTAATATTGAAAATATTTTTCAAGAAATAAAATACAAATATGAAAATATTTTATACAAAAATATCTTAAAGTGGATAGACATATGTCAGTTTAGAAAGCCTGCAATGCAGATAAAAGACTATCTGCTATGCATAAAGATATTTTTCACAATAAGTTCAACAGCCTGAAAGACAAATGAAAAGGATATGAGTAGACAATTCACCCAAGAGCATATCCAAGTGGCTGAGAGACATGAAAACATGCTCAGTCTTTACTAATTATAGAAAATATAAATTAAGTTAAAAAAGATAGCACCTAAGGCTGTAAGAATGAAAGAGGTTCTCATATATTGCTGTAGAAAATTGTGTAAGTAATCCTGCAATATCTGATAAAATGCACGTGGCCTTCATTCCAACAATTCAATTCCTTGAATTTGTCTCATAAAAGTACCAATAGGTAAAGATAGGTACACAAAAGAGATTTGTCCTGGTATCTATAATAATAAAAGCATAATATGCTAATTAGACTGGATATCCTTCCAGATGACCTTCCAGATTAAACCAGGGCTGTGAGGGAAGCCTGGGTCCTGGGTGCCAGAGGGAACCTAGTGCTGGCAGCTGGGGGAAGGAAGGCCTGCTCTTGCACAGATTTTGTGCATCAGGCCTCTAGTTTTATAAAGAGAAACAAAAATTCTGAGGTTTTCTTCTGCAAACTCAGAGCATCTAAAACAAGTACATAAAGAGATGATGTCAGATAACTGGTTGCATAGATTGAAGTGAAATAGGGGAGGAAGAGGAAGGCAGCAATATTCTACACCTTGGAGAGGGCTGTGAGAAGCTCTATTTGAAAGCCATTACATTATCTGATCATTTCCAAAATTAGCCTAAACTGATTTCTCCTGTATCTCTAGTGTCCTCAGTATTTCTCAGACTCTTCTTTAGTAGGGACTGAGTTCCTCTGGCTACCCAGAATGTATGACAATGTTGCTGCTACATATGATATTAATAAGTGTAGGTTATTTTTTGAGCTGAGGAACTTCCTAGTCCATGTTATTGTCTGAGATGCTCAGCTCTAAAATATGCTTGATTATGACAATTGTCAATCAATTTTGGTGTGATCTCCTCAAATGCACTTAGATATCTAAATATAGATAATTTTCTACAATTTTACATCAGCCATAGGAAAAGACATCGCAAATATATGTGAAACTATTAAAGGAAACTCAATGAAGTTCTGTGATAGTTGGGTTTGTTAAATCTCAAAAAAAAAAAATTCACTGTTCTCCAAATAGTCTTTTTTTATGTTTTTTTTTTTTCCCCATTATTAGGTCACTGAAGAATGACAATATTTAAAAATGCAGTCCTTTGAAAACGCTTCACAAGAAAAAGCATTAAATAAAAGGACTTTAACCAAACATACTGACAAAATTATAACAGCTCTCATAATCTAACTTGCTTTTACTATGTAATTACCCAGAAAAAGGTGCAGAAGTATAATCCACTGATGTCACAGAATAGCAAACAAAGAGATATGTGGTGAAACTGTGAACTAGTAGGTAAAATTAGTCATTCCATTCTTGCTCTTTCTGATGACACCAACACTATCCAAAGCAAAGGTAGAATCATTCATAGCTTCACTCTTCACATGCCCTTTCCTATAACACCTGATCCCACAGCTGCTCTGTGAAATAATTGTTCTCCTTCCTAACAGCAGAAAGAATGCACGTGAATTCATTAAAAATCATAGACAGCCTTGTATGTGTGCGCACACACACACACTTACAGCTTGGAAATTTCAGCAGCACCACTGCAATGCTTTGAAGTGCAAGATAACAATTTAGGTGGGAAAAAGGGGAGAGCTTACAATTAATCAACTAGTGATCTTATACCATAGAATAATTAATGTTTGAATTCAAATTAAACCATCACCCATGAATGTTCTTATTCTTTCACAATTGCATTATCTCATATTAAATTTCAGTTAATTTCAGTGAATATATTTTTGCTGACTTTCATGTTTAATGAGATGTGTTCAAAAAATTTAATGAAAAAACCCAACTCAATTTAGATTCCAACACGTTCAAACATTCAGAAATGTCACATAGGACAATAATTTTGACTCTTTGAATCTGTTGTTTCATTTGTAAAATTAGGGAAATAATATCTACATTATAGGTGTTAGAAATAGTGAATGAGATAATGTATGTATACTAATGTACTCAGTATTTAAACCTTAGTATGTGTTCACTAAGTTTTAATTCCCTTTATAATAATTTGGGTGGTTCATTTGTAATACCATATTTAATACAGTAATAAAATAGTATTACAAATATAAAATTTAAAAAGTTATGCATAGAAATATTTCTAAAAATTACTTTTTGAATCATTGAAACTTGGAAGTACATTGTATAGGTATCTACAGAAAGTATGAAATCTATATTGCTCCTCGTGAGTGATCTGTTTTCTTCTCAGACCCCAAGTAGTAAATATCCTTCCAATTAAAAGTGGGAAATAATGCCATCATTCTTATTACACAAGAACAGAAAGTACAAAGGCAGAAAATAAAGCCAATTGATTTGAAAACCATGCATTTAGATTATAACATTGATTCTTAATTAAATATTTATTTTTTTATAATGTATATTGATTTCAGAGGGGAAGGGCGAGGGAGAGAGAGAGAGAAACATCAATGAGGAGAAAGAATCATTGATTGGCTGCCTCCTGCACACCCACACTGGGGAGTAAGGTGCAACCGGGCCTGTGCCCTGACTTGACTGGGAATCAAACCCTGACCTTGTGGATCATAGGTCAATGCTCAATCACTGAGCCGTGCTGGCTAGCAGCTCTCCCCTTCTTGATCAGAATATCTAATAATTGAGGGAAAAGGGATACAGATATAAGGAAATGACACCTTTTTACTTTGTGTATTAGGGAAATTTTAAGGCACTCTTAAGTTCATAAAAAAAGTTCAAAACTGTTTTGAGATATGGACCCATAGAAAAATATAATGGAAGTTATGATCATTCTCCCATAAAAGGAAAATTATATTATACTAGAGGCCTGGTGCACAAAAATTTGTGCACTCGGGGCGGAGGGGGAACCTCAGCTCGGCCTGTGCCCTCTCACAGTCTGGGACCCCTTGGAGGATGACCACCTGCTGGCTTAGGCTCACTCCCCTGGGTATTGGGCCTAAGCTGGCAGTCAGGCATCCATTTGGCAGCCCAATCCCGGTGCTGGGAGGTATATTACTCTTTTACTATATAGAATAGAGACCTGGTGCATGGGTGGGGGATGGCTGATTTGCCCTTTAGGGTGGGGGTCCCCACTGGGGTGCCACTGGGGTACCTGGCCAGCCTGAGTGAGGGGCTGATGGCTGTTTGCAGCTTGTCACACCCCTTCGGGGTGGGGGTCCCCAATGGGGTGCCTGGCCAGCCTGGGTGAAGGGCTTATGGCTGTTTTCAGGCTGGTCAAACCCCACCCCTGCAGTGGGGACCCTCACCCCATGGAGGTTTGGCCAGCCTGGATGAGGGGCTGAGGGCCATTTTCAGGCTGGCCAAGCCTCCCCAACGACAGAAACTCCCAACCTCTCCTTTTTTTCTTTTTTTTTTCTGGGATTTATTTACCTTCTATAATTGAAACTTTGTAGCCTGGAGTGGAGCTCAGAGCTGGCCAGGGCTTGGCTTCCTCCATTGCCAGGGGCAACCCAAGGCTACAGCTCCATAGCCACGGCTGGCTGAAAGCAGGTAACTGGGTTTATTTACCTTCTATAATTAAAACTTTGTTGCTTTGAGTGGAGCTTAGAGCAGGCTGTGGCAGGCAAGAAGTTGGCTTCCTCCTTCATTGGGGCAACCAAGCCTCCTGCTTGCTCCAGCTCCATGGCTGCCGGTCGCCATCTTGGTTGGGTTAATTTGCATATAGTTGCTCTGATTGGTTGGTGGGTGTGGCTTAGGCATAGCAAAGTTATGGTCAATTTGCATGTTTGTCTTTTATTAGTGTAGATAGGTTCAGTGGAATCACAGACCCTCTCAAATCCATTCAAAAGTTATTTTTTACTGTATGGTCCTTGGTTTAGGAGCTCTTGATATACAAGAAATTATTCAAATGTTTGGGACAAAAATACATTTCAAACCCCGCAATTCTCACACTTGAACCCCAGCCTAGAGGTTCATGAAATACAAATTGTATGTCTTTGTTTAGTTCTAAAGAGTCACATTTTGCTCCAAATAAATATGAATAATTTATAAATATATTCTTGTTGATTAAATAAATGAATGAGTTAATATGCATATAATTCTATTTTTATTGACTCAAGATTCAAGTAATTGTCCTATTCTAAAGATTGTAATAAAATGTAATTATTATCCAAATCAGTTCTTTAAAAGGAAGAACAATGGAACATTGTGACCTTTATCAAGTTTGTTTTCTGTGACCTTTGAGTGAATGCATAAGTGACAACCAAACATTTCCTGCAAATAGTGACACAAAGAAGTGACATTTATTGCAGACAGTGGCAGTGCAAGCATAACGAGGCATAGAAGAAGAGCATTCTGTTTTCATAGTATGAGATGTTTCATTGGCTAAAACAAACTGAAAGTATTTTCCTATCTCTGCTCAACATGGTATTCAATAATCCTTGAGTGAAAAAGAATTCAAAGTTTATACCAGAGCCCACTATATACTTAGACATACATATAGATGTAAACTTAAACTTAAGCTTGCATTTGTGCACACACACACAGAGAGAGAATCCATTAAGAATCACTCATATTACTTGTTTGAAATACTTTTTAAAAGAGAGAACGAGGATGAAAGAACTATGAGATAAAGTACAAGGTGGAGGAAAAGAAGAGGTTGTTGCAATTAAACTGAAAAAAATGTGAGGAAAAAATGGGCCTAGATCTACACTTTTGCCCTTGTTTAAAAAGATGGAGCCATGTATATCAGTAATGAGATGAACTGGTTAGAGAGGCAATCTAAGCAAGGTTGAAATAGAATAACCCTCAAGGATTCGCTTGTCAAATGTCTTTTTGAAATATGTAAGTATGTTAAATAAGTGTTATCCAAAACTCTTCCTATCTCTATCATCCAAACTACACTTTGTTTCTGCAAACAGGGACTCTCAGGACACAGATGTTGATACCTCCATGTAATAAAAACTAAAAAGCCTTGAGATACTTTGATATGAAATTATATATTTTTAAAAATAATACAGTCTTTCATTCTGCAGGATAAATAAAAATAAATTATAAGCATCCCATTAGTGTTAGATAGAAAGATCTTGAAAATTTTCTAGCAAATGAGGAATAGTAAACAAAATTTTTATGCAATAAGTATTAACATTTATATTCTTTATTAAGAAAAACAATTTTTCATAAGATAAAAATCATTTTATACCTATTATCCTCTTGTTCCTAAAACCCCCATAATGTTTAAAATTCCTCATTGCCCAATTCTAACACCACTAATAGTTAGAGTGAAAACTAGGAAAAGCATGGTTGACTATTCATAATTAATCCCTGGTCTGGGTCAACATTGCCTCATTATATATTTGAAAGTTCTGGACCTTAAGATGCGAAAAATTTTGTTGGCACTCTCATTCATTGGTTGGCACTCTAGTTCATTTAGAAAAGGAATGGAGGGCCATGAAGAATTGGGTAACATAGGTCCTCTAGAGGCTAAGAATTGGCTAGAACTAATAGGTCACATTGCTGGCAGGTATGTTTCCACTGCCTTTTGGAAACACCTTGCTCCACAGCCATCAAATAAAGAGCATGATCCCTACAATGATCGCTTCTCCTACATCTGACACCTCTTCACCATTGCTTGTGTAAGGACAGTAGCAATGCAGAGCACACCTGGATGTTCCAGTGTGTCTGACTTGTTGAATCTAGATCATAAAATGTGATCCCAGCTGCCCTGTAGTTTGGGAATATGAGGACTGTCTAATAATGTAGAAAATTCACAAAATGTAGAGAAAGTTATTAAAAGCTACTAAGTGATGAATTATGACAAATACCGACTACTATCAGGCCTAACAGAATACTGCTCTCACAAGCCTTGATTTTGCCCACATTTACAACATTTACCTCTCTAAAGGGTGTTATATTAAGGACTAAATTAAGCCAAGCTAGAAAAAAATAGTTCCTTATTGACATGACTTTGCTTAACATTCTTTTCCCAGAAGTAAATTCATTATCTCCTGTTACAATGGCTCTTCCCATGTGTTTAGACATGTTCATTTCTCCCTCTTTAATTAACCAACATATAATCCTATGTAATAAAGAGGTAATATGCAAATTGACCATCAAGCCCTCCCACAAGATTACTGCTCCCATGTGCTCAAAGATGGCCACCACAAGATGGCTGGCAGGGGAAGGCAGTTGTGGGCAATCAGACCAGCAGAGGAGGGCAGTTATGGGGAACCAAGCCATCAGGAGAGGGCAGTTAGTGGTGACCAGGCCAGCAGGAGAAGGCAGTTGGGGGTGACTGGGCAGGCAGGGAAGGGCAGCTGTGGGCAATCGGGCCAGCAGGGGAGCAGTTAGGCATCGATCAGGCTGACAGGGGAGTGGTTAGGGGGCAATCAGGTAGGCAGGCAGGCGAGCAGTTGGGAACCAGCAGTCCTGGATTGTGAGAGGGATGTCTCACAGGGATCGGGCCTAAACCGGCAGTTGGACATCCCACAAGGGGTCCCAGATTGGAGAGGGTGCAGGCTGGGCTGAAGGACCCCCCCACCCCCAGTGCAAAATTTCATGCACCAGGCCTCTAGTTTAGTAACTAATCCTTTATTTGACTGATCTACTACTGCAATCTACCTTTTTGTTTTTCTCTATATCTTTCACTGATTGTATTTTTAAAAATTCTGCTATCATTCTTTTTATGTCCCTCTTTCTAAGAGCTCCTTGGCTCCTGTCCCCACTATTCCACTGTAGCTTCACTCTTGAAAATCAAAAATGACCAGCTCCTCATGAAGTCTTTTGGGCCCACATTCTCCTTGACTTCTTTGATGCCAATAGTGCCATAAATAGTCTTCTGGAAGATCTTCCCGTATTCCTTTTGAGGAATTCTTCCTGTTTTCCCCACTTGATCTTTGCTATCTATGTTTGTATCTTTATTACTTCATCTCTGGTGGCAGCTCCTAAAATTCTGTCTTCAAGCCTCTCTTTTCACTTAGTTATATCTCTTAATGAGTTCACTCCACTCAATATTTTACATTGACTTATTCACCTATTCCCTCATTTACTCAACACATACTAACTGATGGCAGCCACTCTGCTAGGATCTGGTAATAAAAGGTAAATGAGTGGCCCTGACCTCAGGGAACTCAGGGACTCATAGGAAAGCACACATAACAGCTGAAAGTATATAAATACAGCTGTGCATGGCTTTGGAATCATTTAAGGGATAGGTGATGAGAAATAAAGTCAAATGCAAGTGTGAACCCTCTAGAAGAAATGACAATACCACTTTCATAAAGATTCTCTCCTTTAATGTTTGTAATTGTTTTAATTATAGTATAGTTGACATATAACGTTATATTAATTTCAGGTATTTTACAGAGTGAATTAGTATTTATACACTTCATAATAGGATACCACAATTTGTCTAACACCCATCTGTGACCATACAAAGTTACTACGTTGTACACTCTTTTCCCTATGCTGTACATTACTTCCCCATGACTTACTTTATAACTGGATGTCTTGCACTTGTGTGTTTTCATTAGTTCCACCTTTCTTCCTCCCTGCTAGATACCTGCCCCTCAATGCCTTTTTAAAATATATGTTATTGATATGTTACAGAGAGGAAAGAAGAGGGATAGAAAGTTAGAAACACCGATGAGATAGAAACATTGATCAGCTGCCTCCTGCACACTCCCTACTGGGTATGTGCCTGCAACAAAGGTATATGCCCTTGCCTGGAATTGAACCTTGGACCCTTGAGTCCACAGCCTGACGCTCTATCCACTGAGCCAAACTGGTTAGGAGCCCAAAATACCTTTGAATAAATGATGTTTAAAACCAAACTTTTTATTCTCACTCTTGCATTTACAGTGGGGCCTTGACTTACAAGTGTCCCGACTAATGAGTTTTTGGAGATACGAGCTGTCTCTTGGCCGATTTTTTGCTGTGAGTTGCGAGCTAAAATTCAGGTTACAAGCCAGCTTCAGATACCCCACTGCTAGTTGGCGCAGCAAACGTCACAGTGAACACCACAACATCAGCCCAGCATCACGTGTCTCACTCGTTCACTTTATGATTTGACATACAAGTAATTTGAGTTATGAGCTCCATCACGGAATGAATTAAACTCGTAAGTCAAGGCCCCACTGTATTCCCCTCCATATTTTATAATTTATGGTGATAGTGTCGATATTTATTCATCCAGACTAGCCCTAAACCTCTACCTCACTGAATTTGTCTCTTTGCCTCACTCTTTTTTATTTTATTTTATTTTATTTTATTTTGTTTTGTTTTTTAAAGTATTACAAATAGTACATATGTCTCCTTTTTTCCCCCACTGACCTTCCCCTGACACATGCCCTCACCCTACTCCCCCAGTGTCTTGTGTCCATTGGTTATGCTTATGTGCATGCATACAAGTCCTTCGGTTGATCTCTTACCCCTAACACTTCACTCTTGACTTCTCTTTCACTAATGATTCTTTTCTTTTTAATACTCAACCAAGAATATGTTCATTGATTTGAGAGAGAGAGAGAGAAAGATTGGTATGTGAGAGAGAAACATCAATCGGTTGCCTCCCTTCCACACACTGACCCTGGATCAAACCCAAAACCTAGTTGTGTGTCCTGATCAGGAATCAAGCCCACAAGTTTTTGGTGTATGGAATGATGATCCAACCAACTGAGCCACCCAGTTGGGGAAACATTAATTCATTTTTTAAAAACTGGTGGTCTACCAGGTAATAATTAACATAACTGTGCAGCTGTAGGCTGACTATTTTTGTCCCAGTTTCCTCCTTTTTAAAATGAGTATAGTGGTTCCTACATCACAGGGTTGTTGTCAAAATAAAATGAGATCATTTCCTGGAATATATCAAGCATTGATTTCATTTCATCTATTATTAATCATAATTCTTATGTTGCTTATTTTTACTTTTTATTCTTACTATCTTAACTGTGGCTTGAATTTTAGTCACTCATATCTGCATAGCCATTGTACTAAATGAACTAAATTCAACAGAATATGGTCACAAAGTCCCTTGTTTCCTTTATCCCACTGTCTCTTTACACTTATTCTGTAGATCAATTGCATCCTAGTCTCTCAATGAAATCTGTCAAGTTAAAGAGCTTCTCAGTTCCTCTGATTCATAAGAACACTTAATTTGGTAATAATAACTCCATATCCTATCTAATAAAAGAGAAACATGGTAATTAGCGTACGACTGCTACCCTTACCATTGGCTAATCAGGGTGATATGCAAATTAACTGCCAGCCAAGATGGTGGCCAGCAGCCTGGCAGCTTGAAACTAACATGAGACTTGCTTGCTTCAGTGATGGAGGAAACCAACGTTCCCCGCCTGCCTTGCTGGCCTCTGAGCTTGCAGTTTGAAACATTGTAACAAATATAGAAGCTAAACAAACCCCCAGAAACCTGCTTTCAGCGAGCCGGAGTCTCAGAGCTGGAGTTGATACAGTGTTTCGATTATAGAACCCAAACAAACCAGATACCTGCTTTCAGCAGCAGAGGACTCAGAGCTGGAGCCAGAGTTAAAGCTGGCCCAGAATACAAAAAAAGAAAACAAGGAGCAGTTCGGAGCTTCATTCATCCACCAGCATGAAAACAGCCTTCAGCACCTCACCCAGACTGGCCAGGCACCCCAGTGGGGACCCCCATCCTGAAGGGTGTGTGACCAGCTGCAAACAGCCATCATCCCCTCACCCAGGCTGGCAAGGCACCCCAGTGGGGACCCCCACCCTGATCCAGGACATCCTTTAGGGCAAACCAGCCAGTAGGACA
>NW_006300365.1:2018800-2019503 GCF_000327345.1 Myotis davidii | reverse complement strand
ATAGATCAATGAAACTATTTTGTCTGATAATGGCAGATACAAGTCATCATACATTTGTCAAAACCCATATCATGTGCAGCACCAAGAATAAACCTAAAAGTAAATTGTGGACTTTGTGTGATGATAATGTGTCAATGTAGGTTTATCTATTGTAATAACTGTACCACTCTGGTGTAGGCTGTTGATGGTGGGGGAGGTCATGTGCATGAGTAGGGGGCAGAGTGTAAATGGGAACTTTCTGTACTGTCTTCTCAGTTTCGCTGTGAATGTAGAGCATAATAATAATAATAATAATAATAATAACAATTCCAAGGTCTTTTCCCTCCATCGTCTTGACAGTACAATAAATTTGTAAACATGTGGAGTGAGGGATATTGTATGGGGGACTTCATTGGTTTTTTAGTTGGCCAGCTCCTCCCTCAACTCACATGTTGCTATTGCAGACCCCTCCAAGGTTAGCCCCCAGGGAAGAAAGAATTAGGGTCTATACTGTGGTGGTCTAATGTTTGTAGTAGAAAGATTCAAAACTGACACTCTGTTGCTGGTGTATTCAGCTCTTCTGCAATGACTTTGACATAAATAGCTTCTCTAGGAAGTCATCCATAACTCTCTCCTCCAGTCCCTGGGCCTCAGGTGGCCTCACTCCTCTACTGGGTCACTTCCTTCTTCCCAGTGGGGCCTTGGGCATTCTAAAAGCACCCCT
>NW_006300365.1:2015550-2018130 GCF_000327345.1 Myotis davidii | reverse complement strand
CATACAATATTATATTAGTTTCAGGTGTACACATAAATGATTAGTCATCATATAATTAATAAGTATCTTTCCAATAAATCTTGTACCCATCTGACACCATATATAGTTATTACAATATTATTGACTATGTTCCCTATGCTGCACTGTACTTTACATCTCCATGACTATTTTGTAATTACCAATTTGTACTTCTTAATTCCTTCACCTTTTTCACACATTCCCCCAAACCACCTCCCATCTGGAAACCATCAAAATGTTCTCTTTAGCTAGGAGTTTGTTTCTATTCTGCTTGTTAGTTTATTTTTTTAGATTCAATTTTTAATAGATATGTAATTATAGCCATTTAATTGTTCATAGTTTTTATCTTTTTTATTTTTATTTTTTTCTTAGGAAAGGCCCTTTAACATTCTATGTAATACTGGTTTGGTGGTGATAAACTCCTTCAGTTTTGTTTTTGTTTTTGTTGTGTGTGTGTTTTTTTTTTGTCTGTGAGGGTAGAGTAATCTTGGCTTAGGTCCTTGCTTTTATTTTTCTTTTTTTAATACCTATTTTATTGATTTCAGAGAGGAAGAAAAAGATAGAAACATCAGTGATGAAAGAGAATGATTGATCCTCTGCCTCTTGCACACACCCCCACTGAGGATTGAGCCTGCACCCTGGTATGTGCCCTGACCAGGAATAAAACCATGACCTTTGGGTTCATAGGTCCACATGATGGCTTGGTGCTTTTCATCACTTAGAATATTTCTTGCCAATCCCTTCTGGCTTGCAAAGTTTCTGTTGAGAACTTAACTGAAGGTCTTATGGGAGCTCCCTTTGTAGGTAACTACTGATTTTCTCTTGCTTCTTTTAAGATTTTCCGTCTTTAACCTTTTGCATATTAATTATGATGTGTCTCATTGTGGACCTCTTTGGGTTCATCTTGTTTGGAACTTTCTGTGCTTACTGGACTTATATGTCTATTTTCTTCACCAAGTTAAGGGAATATTTCTGTTTTTATTATTCCAAGAAAGTTTCAACAGAAATTTTGCAAGCCAGAAGGGATTGGCAAGAAATATTCTACGTGATGGAAAGCACCAAGTCATCATGGCTCCGTGGTTGAGTGTGGATCTATGAACCAGACGTCATGGTTTGATTTCTGGTCAGGGCACATCCCAGGTTTCAGTCTCACTCTCTCTTCTCCTTCTGGCACCCCATGATTAAATTTTGATATGCTTGAAGTTGTCCCAGAGGCTTTATACTCTCATTTTTATTTTATTTTTTATTTTCACTATTCTGATAGGTGTTTTATCCCAAATAGCTGTTTATATTTTGGTTTCTTCTACTTTACTATTGATTCCCTGTAAATTATTATTCATCTCAGTTAGTGTATCCTTCATTTCTTACTGGTTCTTTTTTATGGTTTCCATGTCTATGTTATGCTATTGAAGTTCTCTCTAGGTTCATCTACTCTTCCCCTTATAACAGTGTTTTGAACTCTGCCTTTAGTAGATTCCTTGTTTCCATTTAGTTTAGTTCTTTTAATGGAGTTTTGTTCTGTTCTTTCATTTGGGACATGTTTCTTTGTTTCCTTAATTTGGCAGCTTCCCTGTGTTTATTTCTATGTATTAGGTAGAGTTGCTATGTCTCCCAGGTTTGGCAGAATGGCTTAATGTAGTAGGTGACCTGTAGTGTCCCCATTCACCTGAGCTGGGCTCTCCAGTTGTGCTGTCCTCCTCATGTGGGCTGTGTTTATGCTCCCATTGAGCCTTGATTGCTGTTGGCTTGTCAATGGGAGGGACATACCCCCAGGCCAATCAGCTGCAAGTACTGTCTGCGACTACTATGGAGGATCAGCTGTGCAGTGGGCTTACTTACAAAGAAGGGCTTACTTCAGTAGGCTCTGGTGCCCACTGAGTTTGCCACTTGCGTGTGTTGCTTGTGGAGGTGGTTGGGTGGTGCTTTGACATGGTCTGAAACTGTCCACCAAGTGTGCTGGCTCTGCCCAGGGCCACCCCGAATGAGCTGCAAAGTGATCTGAAAATGGCTTCTACTTGTACTGGGCTCAGAGGTGCCCAGTAGAAGCTAATTATGAACCAAAGCCAGCTGCTACTAGCACTAGGCCTTAGGCCACTTACTGAGGGCATGCCAACACCAGATGCTGCTTGTTTGAAAGATTTTAGAAAAATCTGAGGCATGAGCCAAGACAGGCGATTCATATGGAAAAACCACTGGAAACAGTTTGGGTGAGCCCAAACATTGGGGGCTGGGTCTCAGGGAATCAGCAGGGCAGGGTGAACAGTCAAAACAAGGCTGATGGAGACTTGGATATGTGTCCGCTTGCCAACTCTGTGGGGGGATGTCTTGGAGAAGGAACAATGGCCTCTGGCAGTACTTCTATCTGGGAGAAAGCTGCCCCTCCAGCTTGCCCTGATGCCAGAGAGTTTACTTCCTCCCCATATGTTCCTGGTGCCTTTCCAGCTGTTGCCCCAGTGCTGAAGCTCAGAGTTAATGAATCTGAGTAAGTCTATGCCCTACTCAGCATCGTAAGAGAAACTGCACGAGACTCCTACAGCCCTCCATCTCATTACAATTCCTGCT
>NW_006300365.1:2008975-2015537 GCF_000327345.1 Myotis davidii | reverse complement strand
CCTGCTGTTTTTCTCAGCCAGAGATTATAGAGATTTTTCTCCCTGGAACTGGAACCTTGGGCTATGGGGCTTGGTGTGGGGCTGTGATCCCTTGTTCCTCAGGGGGGACTTCCACAGTCAAGATACCCTTCCAATTTTTATCCACCACATGTCAGTGTGAGACTAGCCCCTTCCATATTGAATCTCTGCCCCTCTACCAGTCTTTATGTGATTCCTTCTTTGCATCCTTATTTATAGAACTTCTGTTCAAATGGTTGATCTGTATTTTAGTTGTAATTTTGATGAGGTTGTGAGAGAATGCTGGTACCATGTTTATCTACATGCCATTTTGACTGGAAGCCCAAAACTCTGCCATATTAAGTTGCTAGCCACAACTTGTCATCTTAAGATTTCCCAAATATGTATAAGAACATTCGCCTATATCCCTGACATTAGGACCTAGATAATAACTATGAAGCTTTTCAAAGTATTCCCTTGAAGCTCTTCACATATGCTTTAAGTTGAATGGAAGAACCTCAGAAGCAAGAAGAAATGCTCCAGAGTTCCAGCAATTCCTCCAGAAGAATCCTACGCATTAACTCCATTGCCCTCCTGACCAGTCCCTAGCCCTGCTCCATTTATGCCCGAGAGAAGCAACGGACCTCATAAGGCAGTATGGGCATAGTACCTTGACAAGTCCTACAAACAAATCTTGTAGGCACTTGGTACCTATTGTTCTCAATCTTAGGCCCTTATGCTAAAAGTGAGAAAAAAATCCGTCTTTAATATCCCATTACATTTGTATTAGTGTATTCTCCATGAAACTCATCTCTATGTCTACAATTTCCATCAACCAGACAGAACTCCCTCAAGCATTGCTTTATAAAGCTCCTCAGCTTAAAAACTCCCAGTGAGTCCCACTACCCGCTCAGGAGCTCTGCTACTTGTATAGGTCTACAGACATTTCATGCTCGGCTCATCTTTAATACTTAAAAATAAGTTCCTTTCCCAAGTGGTTCTCAAATCATTACCATTACTTTTTAATAACTAAGAGAGAACAATCTATTAACAATTAATTAGAGTAAATGAAAGGGGACTCTCCCTGCATAGATGAAAGCAAACTGTTCATGTTTAGGGAAGATTTACTAAAGTACTTCAAACTGAAAGATAGGCAATCAAAAAAAGGTGGAAATATTTTCATCAAACTGTGACCAGAAATGATTAACAACTTCTCTGCAGATTAGAAGTGCAAATAAAGAGCAGCACTGGGCCTTGAAAAAATTAATTATAAGTATATATTATTTTATTCATAAAAAGATCTATTATAGTCTCTCTGTAGATTAGAAAACTAGAGTAATAAATAATTAGACTAGTTACATTTTTATTTTATAAATCACTGTCACTTTCATAATGTCCCATTTTCTTTCTAACCAATTATTTGTATGTTACATTTATTGGAAAGCACCATACAGATGATATATTTTAAAGATAGCCATACAGAACATGTTTTACTAATGAAGACTAATACAGTATGTTCATATGTTCAGAAATAGAGTTTTAATCAATTAATAGATTTCAAAAAAATAAGATGGTAAGAGTTCCTCAAGCCTTTTTAATTCAGTCTTTGGTTTTTTTAAATGACATGATGGGAGGGGATTGATGGAAGGGGGAAAAATGTGGCTTATGTTCTTATTCCAATAAAACCTAAAAATGCAAAAGTCTGAAATTAGCTAAAAACAGATGAATTGTGATTCTTATTTTTGATGAGTCATAGTATTCAAGAGGAGGGGTGTCTGAATATAGAATGAGGCTGTTCTAATTTCTTAATATCTTGAGTCCTTTTAATATATTACTTATATCTTTTTTTTTCCACTTGAAGAAAGAAATCATCTGACCTCTAAGAGGCACATTTTCAATAAATTCCATAAAACAGCAGGAGAGAATGCAGATTGAAAATGCAGTTCTAGCATCTTGCACTTTAAAAAGCTTTTAAAGGCTGTCTCATGCATTCATCTTCTAATAAAGAAGGATGCACAAGACACCTCGCATTCTACTCTGGTTGGTAAGTCAGTGATAATATTAAATCAATGGCACAATGATCAAATATGAGAACAGGATCAATATTCTGATCAATTGAATTGCTTTAGATATTAAAAAGTAATTATTCCAGGACAAGTCTGCATTGGCAAAAAAAAGAGTATGTCTGCCTTGTCTAATAACTTTCACTTTAAATATCGACAAACTCAGTTCACAAATAAAATAACAAATTTTGGGGAATTGTATTAAGCGCAAAGTTAGCAGAAAATGTGTCTGGTACAGATAAAAATACAATTATATTTTTTCACACACAACTCTGTAAGGGAGGATCCCCCCAAATAGAAGCAAGTCTAATTTATTACTACATTTTATAATAAAAAGCAGGCATTTGGGTAGGGGGAAAGCAGGAAGAGGTTCTACCCTTAGCGCCAGACAACTCAGAGCTGCTCCGAGGCCATCACAAGCCATCGATCTGTAGCTGCAAGTGCATGGCACAGTAGGTAAAATGAGAACTGGTTCCTGACATTAAGGAACTTACATTCTGGTTAGAAAGACAATCCTAAACATACGAAACAATGTGAGAAGACTTACAAGCAAAATAATGTCATGAAAGCTAACTTTTATTGGCAGTTTACAATGAGCCAGATACAGTTGTAAGCACTTTGCATGTTCCAGTGAATTCTGTTGGTGGGCTGCCCAGAACTGTGGTAGTGGCTTTGTGCAGCCAACACCTACTTGCCATACGCTTTTGCTGCAAACTCCTAAAAGCTGGCCAATTCTCAAAAAAAACTGCCCTTTATAGAAATAAAGCCAACAAGCCTGGGAGTTTATGTACCACCACTTCCCTGGAGCAAACTGCAGTCAACAACTAGCTGACACGGGGATATGAAAAAGGCCACCTCTCACCTAAAGTAGGACCAACTAGGTGCTGCAATTTGGTTCACAGCTCCCAGTGGGATCAGGCTGCACTAGTCTTTGGCTGAGAGCCCATCTTTGCTTTGCTTCTCCACCTCCCTACACCCTCCCACACTTTCCTTAAGATCTCTCTCTTAATAAATCACTGGTACAATAAACTCTGCCTCAAGATCTGCTTCTCGGGAATCAGAGCTAAGACCCATATATGAACTCATCAAATATGTGAAATCACGTTATGGGGAAAGAATAACTATGATACCCATTTCACAAATTAGTAAACTGAGGCATAGAAGGATTAAGAACATGGCCAAGGTCACTCAGCTCATATATGGTAAACCTTTGCTTTGATCCCAGGAACTGCTAGCTTCAGAGATTACGCTCTAAACCTTTACATCCTATGCTGTGAATGTTTGCCAAGTGAGGGCTGTCACTATGGGTGGCAGAAAGAATGTAGGATTTAAAATAAGGAGATTGATTTTAATGTGAGCACTTTAACTTCAGAGCCTTGTGATTTTGAGTTAATCACTTAATTTTACAGTACATATTTGTAAAATAAGAACAGTAATATGAAGCTATTGGGAGGATCAGATGAGATCAAACATGTGAAGTACCTGTCCTACAGCAGGCTTTCAGGAATGTTAGCAAAATTTTGATTTTGTGAATACCAACATTCCTTTGAAATTGTGTAGCACTTTACAACTTGTAAAATGTTTTATTCAGTCATCTCTTTTAGTCTTCACAATAGCCTTGTGATGAAAATATTATTGGATATATTTTATTGATTATAAAAAGAAGTTGAAGCTCAGAAAACTCTCAAAGTTAACAAAACTAGGACTCAAATATAAGATAAATAACTACACAATAATATTTCAATAACTATGTGTAGTGCCAGGAGGGTATTGGAATTATTGGGGGAAAGACTTTGTAAAGTGCATGACTGTCTGATTACTAGCTGTACACTTGAAACTAATACAAAGCAATATTGAATACAAACTGGAACTCATAATATAATTTAAAAATAAAATAGGCATTGCTTAAAAAAGAGATCTGACTATAATTCTAGTATTTTTATCTTTATACCACAGCTACACGAAATAATAGGTAAAAATTTAGATTACTTAAGAGATTACTAGAAATTTTATTTTTTTTCTTCTCTTGACTTCTGAAGAAAATAGTAGCATTTTGAAAATGGTGAGTGCTGTTAGTTCTACAGGAATTCACAAAGGAGAGAAAATAGTTTCAGGAGACAGTTTATGAAGGATGGGGCATTTGAGCTCAATTTTCACTTCTTCAACAAGCAAATATTTGTTGAGATTATTTGTATTTCAAGCACTGCGTAAAATTTGAAAAGACAAAATGAGATTAAAACAACAAGAATTTGTTTATTTGTTCCCCTTTGTTTTTCTTGCTTTAGGTCAGTGGTTCGCAACCTTCTGGCCCTTTAAATACAGTTCCTCATGTTGTGACCCCCAACCATAAAATTATTTTTGTTTCCTGTCACACACAAAATTAATTTTGTTACTGTTATGAATTGTAATGTAAATATCTGATATGCAGGATGGTCTTAGGTGACCCCTGTGAAAGGGTTGTTCAACCCGTAAAGGGGTCGCAACCGACAGGTTGAGAACCGCTGCTCTAGGTGATATATCAGTGAAAATTCTGCACTGTGAGATGTCTAATATTTTGCTGCCTATGTTTTCTTCTAGGACTTTTAAAATTTCACATCTTATATTTAAGTATTGTATCCATTTTTAGTTTATTCTTATATCTATGGTGTAAATTCGTAGTCTATTTACATTTTTTGCATGTATCTGTCCAATAATCCCAATGCCATTTATTGAAGAGGCTGCCTTTACTCCATTGTAGCTCTCTCCTCCTTTGTCAAATATTAATTGAGCATAATGGCTTGGTTTGATTTCTAGGGTCTCTGTTCTGGTCCACTGGTCTATATGCCTGTTCTCGTGCCAGTACCAAGCTGCTTTGATTACAGTAGCTTTATAGTTTAGCTTGATATCTAGCATTGTGAACCTTCCATCTTTGTTCTTTCTCAAGATTGCTGCAGCTATTTGGGGTCTTTTCTGGTTCCATATAAATTTTTGGAGTACTTGTTCTAGATTTGTGAAATATGCTGTTGGTATTTTAATAGGGATTACCTTGAATCTATAGATTGCTTTTGGTAGTATGGACATTTTAATGATGTGGATTCCACCAATCCATGTATATTCTTACACTTATGTATATCTTCCTCGAACTCTTTTTTCAATGTCCTGTAGTTTTCTGAGTACAGGTCTTTTATCTCCTTGGTTATTAATTATATTGTTACAATGGTAAATGGGATTATTTTTTTAGTTTCTCTTTTTGAGAATTCATTATTGGTGTATAAAAAGGCCATCAATTTCTGGGTATTAATTTTGTATCCTGTTACATTGCTGAATGCATTTTTAAATCTAGTACTTTCTTTGGTGGAGTCTTTAGGGTTTTCTATGTACAATATCATGTCATCTGACGATTACAGCTTTACATCCCCCTTTCCAATTTGGGTACCTTTTATTTTTTCTTATTGTCTGATCACTGTGGCTAGGACTTTCTATACTACATTGAATAAAAGTAGTGAAAGAGGACAACACTGTTTTGTTCCTGTTCTTAGGAGAAATGGTATTAGTTTTTCCCTATTGTGTATGAATTTGGCTGTAGATTTGTCAATATGGCCTTTATTATGTTAAAGTATGATCCCCCTATTCCCAGTTTGCTGAGAGTTCATATCAAAAATAGGTGTTAGATTTTTGTCTAATGCTTTTTCTGCATCTATTGATATGATCATGTGATTTTTGTCTTTTAATTTGTTTATGTGATGCATCACATTTATTGATTTACAGATAAACAAATAGGACTATATCAAAATAAAAATCTTCTGCTTGGGAAATAACAAATAAAAGCATAAAAACGAAAAGGGAAACCATTGTGTGGGAGAATATATTTGCCAACGATACATTTGATAAAGGGTTAATTTCCAAAATATATAAAGTACTCATACAACTCAACAAAAGGAAGACAAACAACCCAATTAAAAAATGGACAGATGATATGAATAGACACTTTTCCAGGCAGGACATCCAAATAAAGGGCCAAGTGAAAAAAATTCAACATCACTAATCATCAAAAAGATGCAAATTAAAAGGACGATGAGGTACTTGCCACCTGCCAGAATGGCTATCCTATCTAATAAAAGAGAAACATGTTAATTAGCATACGTCCGCTACCCTTCCCATTGGCTAATCAGGGCAATATGCAAATTAACTGCCAGCCAAGATGGCAGCTGGCAGCCAGGCAGCTTGAAACTAGCATGAGGCTTCTTGCTTCAGTGACGGAGGAAACCAACATTCCCCGCCTGCCTTGCTGGCCTCTGAGCTTGCAGTTTGAAACATAGTTACAAATATAGAAGCTGAAAAAGACCCCAGAAACCTGCTTTCAGCAAGCTCGGGATCTCAGAGCTGGAATCAGAGCTGGAGTTATACATTGTTTCGATTACCTACTTTCAGCAGCAGAGGCCTAAGAGCTGGAGCCAGAGCTAAAGCTGGCCCAGAATTAAAAAGAAAAAAAGGAGCGGTTGGGAGCTTCCATCACCCGCCAG
>NW_006300365.1:2006868-2008313 GCF_000327345.1 Myotis davidii | reverse complement strand
CCCTGATCAGCCCTGCTCTGTGCGTGACAGGGTGTGGCCCTGCAACCTCCCCATCGACCCTGCCTTGAGTGTGACAAGGGTCGGTGTCCCTTCCCCAATTGGCCCTATCCTGAGTGTGATTGAGGGTGGCATTGCAACCTCCCAATACGCCCTCCTCTGTGCATGACAGGGGGCAGTGCCCCAACTCCTCAATCAGCCCTGCCCTGAGTCCGACCAGGGGCTGCACCTAAGGATTGGGCCTGCCCTCTGCCACCTGGGAGCAGGCCAAAGCCAGCAGGTCATTATCTCCCAAGGGGTCCCAGACTGCGAGAGGGCACAGGCCAGGCTGAGGGACCCCCCCTCCCCCACAAGTGCACAAATGTTTGCGCACCGGGCCTCTAGTCTTATCTAATAAAGAAGGAATATGCAAATTGATCTTCACACCATAATGGTCAAGATGGCTGCACCCACAGTGGAAGCAGGGATTCTGTAACACAAGATGGCTGCATCCCCAGTTGAGGCTGAGTTCCCATAATGAGTCTTAACGAGCAATCAGCAGGGACCTGAGGCTGAATGGCACTGGGCCAAGAAGTGGACCTGAGGCTGCACCCCCACCCGGCAGGGTTTGATTGGGGACTCTAGGCCACATCCCCTGCCTGGTGGAGCTTGATGGGGGACCTCAGGCCATGCTCCCACCCAGCAGGGCTTGATGGGGGACCTGAGGTCATGCCCCTTTCCCCGGCACAATACTTGGGAGCCTCAGACCACCTCCCCCACCTGCAGGGCTTGATGGGGACCTCAAGGCATATCTTCTACCCTGGCCCAGGCCAGGGAATCTCAGGCCACACACTCCACCCCGGACCAGGGGACCTGAGGTAGCACCCCCCACCTGGTGAGGCTTGGTGGGTGACCTCAGGCCTCGCCTTCTGGCCTGGGCCATAGGACCTCAAGACACACCCCCCAGCCTGGGCCAGGGGACCTCAGGCTGAGCCCACCTCCCTGGTGCCAGACCAGGTGACCTGAGGCCATACCCCTCACCTGGCGGGACTTGATGGGGGTGGAGCTGGCCGGGTCTGGATCTAGACCAATGGGGGTAGGGCCGGCAGGGTCAGGGTCTTGCACAACTTCAAGGCACACATGGGTGGGCAGGGACTTGACTCTGGTTCCCATGGCATGCCACAGACTCTGACAGGAGGAAGATTTTAATATACATTTTACTAATTGTCTTTCATCTCTGACACTTCTATTATAGAGAAAGGGCAAATAGCAATATTAAAATATTTCCTCTAATTAATTCCCTTTTAATATGCAATAATTTCATGTACAGGGTCACTAGTCATCAATAAATCAATGAACAACAGGTGCTGGCAAGGATGTGGAGAAAAAGGAATCCTAGTATACTATTGGTGGGAATGCAAACTGGTGCAGCCACTATGGAAAACAGTGTGGAGTTTCCTCAAAAAATT
>NW_006300365.1:1971763-2006206 GCF_000327345.1 Myotis davidii | reverse complement strand
CACTTGTGCACTGCTGGTGGGAATGCAGACTGGTGCAGCCACTATGGAAAACAGTGTGGAGTTTCCTCAACAAGTTAAAAATGGAACTGCTATTTGACCCAGTGATCCCACTTCTAAGAATATATCCTAAGAAGCCAGAAACACCAATCGGAAAGAATATATGCATCCTTATGTTCATAGCAGCATTATTTACAGATCTGGAAACAGCCCAAGTGCCCATCAGTAGATGAATAGTTTAAAAAACTGTGATACATTTACAATAGAATACTATGGAGCTGTAAAAAAAGGAGGATATTTTATCCTTCGATAAAGCATGGAGGGACCTGGAGAGTATTTTGCTAAGTGAAATAAGTCAGGCAGAGAAAGATAAGTAGCACATGATCTCACTTACATGTGGAATCTAATGAACAAAATAAACTGATGAACAAAAAGGATCCAGAGATGTTGAAACATGGGGAAGACTGATATGTTTAGGGAGGGGGGTAATCAATGAACTTATTTGCACATATCCATAACCCATAAACAGACAATAGTGTGGGAAGGCCTGGGGAGGGGGTGGGAGTTGGGTGGAGAGGGTTAATAGGGGGAAAATGGGGACATCTGTAATGTTTTCAATAATAAATATAAATAATAAATAAAACGGAAAAAAAACAAGCAGAAGCACAGAGTCAGAAAGAAAAAAGCATCTTCAAGAAATAGGAGTAGTATATCTTAGGAGTCTGAAAAAGTATCATATTTTTTCCCTTATGTTTATAGAACATAAGGCTGGAAAATTTATCTGGGGCAGATATTTGAGGACAGGGAAAGTCTGGATTAGAATATTGAGTTTTGGGTGTGCATAAAGCAGGTGTATCTGGTACATGGTAGGTATTCAGTAAATAGTAGCTATTGTCATTTGTCATGGAATTATTTAATGAATAATGAATACTCTTTCAATTTCTCCTCATTCTCTCCAGAATGCTATTCCAGAATAGAGTTCCTAGGATATTCTAGACTGAACAAAGTCCTGAAATGACCATTTTTAATTGGGGCCAAAAGATAGCCTCCAAAGGATTCATGGATTTCCTGAAGCTCTATTTTAAAAAGTGTAAATAGCCTATATACAGAGCCATTAGTTGAATCAGTTTTTAGAAGAGGCTCAAAAGATACTTACTCAAAAATAGATTGAAAATTAGCATGTAGAAGGTGCTTGACTAGGTAAGATTACTGTAAGTAGTTAACTGTAAGTAGTTGAGGAAAAATGCATGGAATTTAGCAGGAAAAGAGAATATGCTTATTATGAAGTGACAACATAGGTGGCCTGATGGAAAGAACGCCATCTCAGCATTGCAGGAGTGATGTTAGCTTTGAAACAGTACAGAAAATACCTCCTCAAGAACACCCCTCAAGGACCAAGTGACAAAGATAAGCTTCTTTCTTTTTTTCTTTAATATATTTTATTGATTTTTTACAGAGAGGAAGGGAGAAAGAGAGGGATAGAGAGTTAGAAACATCAATGAGAGAGAAACATTGATCAGCTGCCTCCTGCACACTCCCTACTGAGGATATGCCCACAACCAAGGTACATGCCCTTGACCGGAATCAAACCTGGGATCCTTCAGTGCGCAGGCCGACTCTCTATCCACTGAGCCAAACCGGTTAGGGCTAAGCTTCTCTCTTTAATGAATCTCAATTCCCAACTAAAAAGAAAAATTGCAAGCTAAATGCAAGACTTTCTCCTTTCCAAAAGAGTGCATCTGAGCCTCCCTGGAAAACACTATCTAAACAATTACATTAAGAATATTTGATTCCATAAAATAAGGGCAAATCTAATTTGGATTGAATTTACCAGGGAAGAATCATGCTTTCCTGCTTAATGTAAGTTGTTTTTTTTTTTTTCCAGCCTGATTGTTATAGATTTAAGGATTTACTATAATTGATCACAAGCTTTAGGTATCCTTCAAAAATATTGTAAGTATCTCATTTTAAGATAAAACTCTCCTTTGAAGAGCTAATCATTCTTCCATTTATAAACCTGTCTTTGGGAAAACTATACTTTTGTTCAGAAGAAACTATGGAGAGAAATGGTCACAATTAATAAGACAATGAAGAGAAAAGCAAGTGATCGATGGTAGAAAATGAACCCAGTCTTGTGGATCTTCTGTGAATTAGCTGTCCCATCACTACAATAGTACCTTGAGAGGGTTACTTTATCTTACAGGGAGAAGAAAGTTACTTTCAGAAAATACTTTGTTCACCAAGGCTAAAACAAATAAAATTGATTTATGCATGAAATTAAATATATTCATTGATATATTAATACAAAGTGCCAATTAGAAGAAAAAAAAATAGCGGAGTATCAGAAACTCTCACGCTATTTTCCAGATTTAATCCAGTTATCTGGCATGTACCTTTACTACATATCACTTTGCTTTAAACAGTGGAACAGCCTGTTCCCTGCACCATTACTCTGAATGAGACTGGTAAAAATCCCCATAATATTACTGAAGGTCATTGTCAAGTATCAGAGATTCTAAGTTTTCTTAGATTTGCAAGCAGAGATACCTCAGGAATATTAACCGACTCAGCCCTTCAACAACAATTATCCTTATTAAATAAAATCTGTATCAGCTGAATCTTTAGCACAAAAGAAATTAGAACTGCTATGGCAAATCTGCAGTGTAAATCCATGGCAGTAACTGATTTTCGCAAGAGAATATTAATCAAGAAAAGTTTTAACTTTATCAACTCCACTAATGAAAAGACATTTTCTGTTACATATCACACAAAGCCTGATGGGGTGAGGAAGTGCAAGCCTTAATCCTCTAGATTTCAGCTGATGTATTACTTCTCCAAATTCACAATGCTTTTGAAGTGCCTTAGATCTTAAATCAAGGAACTTGCACTACAAAGAAGAGAGCCGCAGTAAAATTAACTTTTCCCTTTCCCTGTAGATGGTATTATATATATTTTTTTGTCTTAGCACCTTAACATGAAAGATGTATAATACTGAGAGAGGCAAACATTTTATATAAAGACCTGAATGGCTAATTTAGTGAGCAAATAAATTGTGACACAAATCTTCCTGCTCTTTTAACCCATCATCAGCGATTCTAATCAAGCTAGTCTGTTCTGAAACTAGAATTTCATGGTAGCTGCATTTTTTTTCCCTTGCAGTTGCATTATTTTCTTTAAAGTAGATACCCAAAAGATAGCAGAATAAGCATATTGTCAAAATTTAATTTAAAAACAAATCAAATTTCAGGGTTAGATTCTGTCCTCTTCCTCTACCACTGTTGCATGTTTCTCTTAATCTCACTAAGCATCAGGCCCTTCGTTTGTGAAATGGGAATCCTAATACTGCTCTCCTTAAAGGCTGAGTGTGTTTATAAAATGAGACTGTGTATAAATCAGCTAGCACACAGTGCCTGACATGCAGCAAGTGCACAATAAACATTAGTTTTTATTATTGTTATTTTCTTGCCCAGATTGTTTTGAGGGGAAAAATTATTATCTTCACAATTTCTTACTGTGATCACAGTATTTAGTTAAATGTTGTGAAAATAAACTAATCAATGTGACACTAGAGAAAAAATGGAATGAGCATTGCTAAGAGAGACATTTAAAATAGTCAGTTTGACAGTCTGTTAGATGCTTCTTTGCCTCTGTATCTGTTTTTGTTCATCAGTTTATAATGTTCTTTATATTCCACAAATGACTGAGATCATGTGGTACAATGGGAAGACTGGGGAAGGTTGGGGAGGGGGGAGGTAAGAGATCAACTGAAGGACTTGTATGCATGCATATAAGCATAACCAATGGACACAAGACACGAGGGCAGGGGGCATTGAAGGTATGTGCTGGATGGTGGTGGCGGGGAGGTCAATGGGAAAAAAGGAGACTTTTGTACTACTATTTGTAATACTTTCAACAAAAAAATAAAATTTAAAAAAATAAAATAAAATAGATTCAGGAGGTCATTGAGGAAGTGGGGCCGATGCAAGTCTCATAGAGTTCGCAGAAATGCTAGTTACTAGCTAACCTACAGTTAAACTCAGCTCAAGGCCAAACCATAAACATCCTGGATAAACAACTATTCCATGGACATGTACTGATTCTACTTCCTCCTCAGCATGACAACTAGACCATCTACATTCTCCATTTTGAAAGAAGCCAATCATTTTCCCAGCCAGCATTCTTCCTTTACATGTAGTACCTAAGTGAGAACATTAGCTATGGTTTTTACCTCTCATATTTGCATACTGGGCCTAACCAATCCCTGTAACATCCTTCACTTGCATGCAGAACCTAAATGGGAACAGCACTTAAGATTTTCACCTCTATAATCCCTGCATTTCTCTGTGCTCCTCAGACCACAATTTAGGTTTCTGTCTGACTCTGTGCCTCCAGGATAGCAATTTATTGCTCAAATAAATGCTCTTTTTTTTGTTCTTTATAGCCTAAACCTTTTTTGGTTGACAAATGAGAAGAGGAAATAAGCTGTATCTACATTTGTTTATTGAAATACATTGTGTCTGTGCTAAAGTTCACAAAAGAACAAATTTAAAAACTGTTAAGGTACTTCTGATTGCTTCTAATGTCCTGGATGGCACAACAGATTATATATATGTATATATATGTATATAGTATATATACACTAGGGGCCTGGTGCAAAAAAAATTTGTGCACTTGGGAGGGAAGGGGGTCCCTCAGCCCGGCCTGTGCCCTCTCGCAGTCTGGGACTCCTCGGGAGATAATGACCTGCTGGCTTAGGTCTGCTCCAGGGCAGCAGAGGGCAGGCCAAATCCCTAGGTGCAGCCCCTGGTCGGGCTCAGAGCTGGGCCAATTGGGGAGTTGGGGCGCCGCCCCCTGTCATGCACAGAGCAGGGCGGATCTGGAGGTTGCGATGCCACCCTCAGTCACACTCAGGTTGGGGCCAATTGAGGGGTTGGAGCACCGCCCCCGTCACACTCAAGACAGGGTCGATGGGCAGGTTGCAGTGCCACCCCCGTCACGCACAGAGCAGGGCCGATCAAGGGGTTGTGGCTCCATACCCTGTCACGCACAGAGCAGGGCCCATCAGGGGGTTGGGGAGCTCCCCCCTGTCAAGCACAGAGCAGGGCGGATCTGGGGTTGGGGCTCCGCCCTCTATCACCCACAGAGCAGGGCTGATCAGGGGGTTGGGGCGCCTTCCCCTGTCATGAACAGAGCAGGGCGGATAGGGAAGTTGTGACCCCACCCCCTGTCACACACAGAGCCGCAGGGCGATCAGGGGGTTTGGGCGCTGCCCCCTGTCATGCTGATCCCATTGCCAGAAGGCCTCTCAGCTCTGCTGATCCCAGTGCTAGGAGGCATATTACCCTTTTACTATATAGGATAGAGGCCTGGTGCACAAGTGGGGGCTGTCTGGTTTGCCCTGAAGGGTGTCCTGGATCAGGGTGGGGGAACCCACTGGGGTGCCTGGCCAGCATGGGTGAGGGGATGATGGCGGTTTTGCAGCTGGTCACACACCCTTCAGGGTGGGGGTCCCCACTGGGGTGCCTGGCCAGTCTGGGTGAGGGGCTGAGGGCTGTTTTCAGGCTGGTGGGTGACTGAAGCTCCCAACTGCTCCTTTTTTTCTTTTTTTTTCTTTTTATTCTGGGCCAGCTTTAGCTCTGGCTCCAGCTCTGAGGCCTCTGCTGCTGAAAGCAGGTATCTGGTTTGTTTGGGTTCTATAATCAAAACACTGTATCAACTCCAGCTCTGAGATCCCAGGCCAGCTGAAAACAGGTTTCTGGGGTTTGTTTAACTTCTATATTTGTAACAATGTTTGAAACTGCAAGCTCAGAGGCCAGCAAAGCAGGCGGGGAATATTGGTTTCCTCCGTCACTGAAGCAAGCAAGCCTCATATTAGCTTCAAGCTGCCTGGCTGCTGGCCACCATCTTGGCTGGCAGTTAATTTGCATATCGCCCTGATTAGCCAATGGGAAGGGTAGCAGACATATGGCTAATTACCATGTTTCTCTTTTATTAGATAGGATGTGTGTGTGTGTGTGTGTGTGTGTGTGTGTGTCTGTGTGTGTGGTGTGTGGTGTGTATATATATATATTTAAGGTCTGCTTCTCTACCAGGGCAAAATTTCTTTGCTGGACTTATCCCTGTCACTACCAACTCCCAATTAGGTGAGATTTGGCAGGTGGGCGGTAAATGCAAGTTCTGGCATTTGGGGAAGCTCTCTGAGAAGCCTCCAGAAGCAATACCAGGCTGATATAGTAATATAAGTAAATGAAGTAAATGGAGAAAGATGCCAAGGTAGTCAGTGAGGAAAGTCAGAAAGAGAGAGAGAGAAAGAGAGAGAGCACAAAGAGTGCATGGGGAAGCTCAGGATACAAGTGTTCAACACATACTTAGCAAACATTTATTGCATGCCAACTCTTGCACCAGCATAGATATCATATCTAGTATGGAGGAATGAGTGATCAAATATAACCAAAATATAACCTTTATTCTTGAGAAGCCCAAAACTGACTAGACTGTAAAAATAAAGAATGCATTTGTAAGTAAGAACACAGCATTAAAATACAATGTGCCAGTGATAACTGAATTCTTGTTAAATGTAATAAGCGGTATGGGATATACAAGGATTAAATCACATTTCCTAGGAGAGTAGGAAAGGGGGATAATTGAGTAGACTATTAAAGGATAGATATTGATTTTTTAAAAGTAAAAATGTAGAGAAAAAAATTCCTAAGGGAATAGGATGAGCATGGTGGAACCGGACGTGGTGTATGCAGGAGTAACTAAAAATTAAGGTAGAAAGTCTGGGTGGAGCCCAGAATTTTGAAGTCTTTCTCTCATGCCACAGTGTCAGGCCTTCATTTGGTGAGCAGTGGGGAACTAAAGAAGATGTTTTAGCAAGGAAGTGGCATGGTTGTAAATAAGCCTTGGGAAAGTTCTTAAGCAGCCAAGGGGAGAAATTAAAAAGAACAACACTTGAAACAAAAGACAATATAGAGTCTGACACAGTGGTCCCAAAGAGAAAAATGGCAGCCTAAGCTAAGGGAAAATATGTGAGAGCTACATAGGATGAGAAAAAAAAAAATGGATTCAATGGAGATCAAGAGTCAGGCCCAAACTAATGAATGATAGCAAAGCCAAATCATACAGGTAGACATACGGCATTTGAATGAGAGGTATATAAAATAACTCCCTGAAGCTTTGCAAAGGCGGAATATCTTTTCTTTTATGAAGTAGCTTACAAGCACATCCTGCTTGCTCCCTTTGCTTTTGATGAATTCCTTCAGCAAGTGCTAATTACATGGTAAGTAAAGCAGACAGAGCCCTTTATTTACAAATAGCCTATCTCTCCTTATGTATAGTATATGTGCCAAATACTGTACAAAGAGTTTCATAAATATTAGTAACTGGGCCAGAACCAGGAGGTGCTTAGACATTTGGTCAAACATTATTTTGAGTGTGTCAGTGAGGGTGTTTTTGTATGAGATTAACATTTGAATCAGTAGACTGAGGGAAGCAGATTTGTTCCCTAATGAGGGTGGACCTCATTTAATCTGTTAAAGACCTGAATAGAACAGAAACACCGATGGAGAAGGAACTTCTCTGGCCCAGTGGTTAGAGTCTGGACATTAGTTTTCTGCCCTCAACTAAAACTTACACTTTTTATCTCTCCTGGTTCCCAAGCCTATGATCTCAGACTAGAACTACACTATCAGCCCTTCTGAGTCTCCTGCTTGTTGACTGCAGATCTTGGGGCTTCTTAGCCTCCGTAGTTATGTGAGCCAATTCCTTATAATAAATCTCTTGGTTCTGGTTATCTGGCTAACCATAACTAATACAATTAATCTGTTTACTCCTTGTAAAAATCATTTCAGCAAAGTCCTGTCATCCTGATTTTAACACAAAGAAAGTGAAGAGCAGAGGGATTAAGTTACATGTCCAAGGACATAGTAAGCTGGAGAACAAATTCAAACACAAGTACCCCACCCAGAGCTCTAGGGCCACTGCACCCACTGTCTTCAGTATGTGCATTCAATGGCATTGGGGCAGAAGGACAGCATTAGCTTTTGAAGATAAATTGGCACAAATAATTATCTAGTTGTGACAAGAGCCACAAAAAGAATCTGGTGATATAAGACCAAATAAGAGTGGGAGCCTACCTGTTCTGGGACTTTCTCAAGGTAATGCCCACTCCAGATGAGCGGCAGAGTTTCTAAAGACCCCAAGAGGGAGAACCAGTCTGGCTGATGTTGGGTGAGAAGGGAAGTGGGGTGTGAGAAGAGTCTAAATAAGTAGCCCAGAGGCCGGTGGTGCTTGATAAGGAGTTCTAATTTCTTGTTAACAACAATGACAGGTAATTGAGCAGACTTGAGGGGGCCTTGGAAGCCCTCAGCTTCAGTGAGGTCTGGAGCAAAGTGTGGAAAGTAGGAAAGAGGTGGAAATTGGCAGTCATGGCTGTGGTTGCAGAGAGGGGTGGCACCGATGTCCACCAGTGCTCCTCGGTGGCAGGGGTAATATATGCCCAGGTTCTATTTGTTCATTTCTGTTTTTTAAAATTCAGCACAAATCAATGAGTTTGTAAAATACTTTAACAAGCGAAGGACTAGAAAAATGTTCCCATGCTGGAATATTTCACAATGTCAAGCTTCCATTAAATTTTTCTAAATGGTTACTCTAATTTCAGTGTTTATCTCCTTAAGAATAAGACACAGTTTGTGGGCTGGCATTAATCCATGAACCACACTTTGAGTGGTAGACTAGGCTGGTAATAAAAAAAAAGTGAGAGAAGTGGATGGATTTGAGACCTATTTACATAGAAAACAAGCAGTATTTAATGGATAATCGGATTGAAGGGTTTATATTGCAGCAGAGAGAATTGGCAACAATGACAATTACATTTTTGGCATGAGCTATTGAATGAATCATGGAGCTCTGTTCTGCAAGAGGAAAGATTAGAGGAAATCACGTTTAGGCCAGATATAGAAGGAATAGAGAAAAGAGAATGTATTCAGGAAAGGGGTGTTGATTTTATAACGATTGATGATTTTGCATAGTCAATATGATACATGCTTTTGAAGCTTAAAGCACTGATATAAACCAAAAATTAATAATGAGTAATAAATATTAATAATAATAAGCATTTATAAATAACACATTAATAAAATACTAATAATACCACTGTGCATATAACAATTATCTAAGAAATTTAGACATTTAATTCTCATCATGGTATGGATACTCTTTTTAGCTCCAGTTTATGGATGAAAAAATAGAGGCACAGACAAGATGAATAAATTGAATAATTTATTCAGAATGTCACAGATGAAAAGTGGATGCCTTGTAATATAAAGTTGTGACTGGAACCCTACCCATGATTTTGCCTCCAAAGCAAACATATACATTAAAAAATCTAAGTTTAAGATATAAGATTGGTTCATAAACGAGCTCTCTCTTAGCTTATGGGCAGATAACATAAGCTATACCATGGTGTTGTTCAGATTTGTGGTTTCTAGTCTTCAGGAATGAAGGCGAGTCAGACAGGATTAGTCAGCCAGACACATAACATTTACAACTCTTTCTCTTCATGGAGCACGTGACTATAAACTTTACATATAACTTTTTGAAGAAAGGAAGTGAGAAATAAAATATTTCCTGTCATTATTTTCCCTCTCACATTCTAATCTGTGAAACCTGTAAGTGACAATGCATGTGCCATTGACAAAAAGTATTGTTAGACTTAGATTTGATGTAACTTTGCCACTTTGTATACAACAATGCTAGCACTCTCTTGTTAGTAAGCAATAATGAAAAATGTATAGCAATTATCAATGGATACTGGTAGCAGGTTAGGATGCTGGCTATCAGAATCATTGCTTAGGCAATAGCAGATGGGCCAGGCTAGCAGAGGGCAGGTGTATAAGGTCCACATAGGCTAAAGGGTCCAAACTAAAGGGCAAAGGTAGGAGAGCTTGACTCTGGGTCTTGACCAGCATGGGCGTGAGTCCAGAAGAGCATCCTGAAATCTGTCCAAAGGAATAGGAGGTCAGATGGGTGCACACAGCCTGAAGCTGAGAAGAATTAAATATGAGATATATCAATCCAACCAAATATAGCATCTGGAAGATCCAAATGACAGGCAGTCATCCTGAAGACAGGAACAACAACTGAGGATGGCATGTGTCAGGGAATGGTTTCTAATCTCTTTAGAAAGGCAGTGGTTATCAACACAGGATTTGCATTCAAAGAACCTGCATTGAATGCAAGGTTGGCCGCTAGTTACTTGTTTAACCTTGGAAAATTTACTCAAGTTCCCTAAACTTCCCTTCTTCTTTATAGAATTGGTAGACAACTAACAAAATAATATCTGGAATTTCCTCAATAATTAAGAAATGTTATTTCAGGTTGATGATGAAGATGATATTCAGACAGGGTCAGGTAGGTCCCCTGCTTGTGAACAACACTGCATTGTCGATAGGTATACATATAAATATGTCCTATTTTTCTCCAATCATTTTAATCCGAATATCTTTGGATAATAAAAAAGAAATTGAACTTTGGTAACATGAGACTGACTTTTCCAAATCAGTCCACCTATGCATCCAAAATTACTGAGCCAAGCTTGACCAGGGCAAAATTTTCCATCCTACTATTGGGTAGGTTGCAGTATAAATTACACTGAGCCCTCAGATCTGGTATCCCATGTGCATTAGGTGAGTCCTAAATCCCTAGCTCTAATTTGCCTCTAATAACTTACCTGCTTTCCCTGCAAGGTATACTGGCGATAAGGGAGGAATTAACGTGTGGAATAAAGTGCGGGACCTGACAAAAATGTGAGAAAACAATGCAAATTGCAGGCCAGCGGAGCTGAATTTTACAACTGACACTGTTAGTCAGTGTTGGCAGTGGAGGTCTAGGGGATGGAATGTGTGGGAAAGTCTTTTTAAGGGGTTGAGAACAGACAAGTACTGGGACCCAGCACGGCTGGTGCAGCAAGCTGTCAGCAAGCTGGACCCTGAAAATGGATAGAAAAGCTGGAATGCTCATGGCTTCCAAAATAATTTGTAGATATGTTAGCCAATTTGTGGAAATAATCTGACACTTCTAAGCTAATTTAGAGTATAGGAGAGACAGAATAATCCTTAATCTTTCCTGGCCTCTACAAGGAGTTTAAGATTTACTAGTCTCTTAATTTCCAGATGGAAACAATATAAGGGCAGCAAAACCTGGAAATTTCTGGATATACATTTCAAGTGTTAAAATTGGAGTATGGATCAAAGGTGATTCTTATTAACTCTAACATTCTTGTACACCCACACATACTACATGCACACTCCAATAGACTCACAAACTCAACACACAGTCACTCTCTTATGCTCTCCCTCATCTGACATATACACACATACACACAAACGCACGTGCACACACAACTACACACACACCCTTTCTGATGTGTGTATTTATGATGATTCATATAAAATAAGAAGCCATTACATTCTGTCCCTGGCTTTTTCTTCAACTGTCAGCCTTCAAGATAGTTTATATTTACATTATAATCATATTTATAACTTTACATTTATATTACAGTAAATTATATCAAAATATTTTTGCAGTTATTAAAATTGTGATTGCAAAAATGTGATGGATATAGTACATCACTATTTATCAAGACAAGTGACAAAGATTCTCACACAGAATTATAGACAGATAGAGTGATAAAGTTTTGTGAAAGAAAAAAGCAAGCAAATTAGCAACTGGTTTAAAATCATACCCAGAAAAAAATGAAAGAGAACATCACGAAGCTTAGGAATCTGACAGAAATAACTAACCTAAAGTATGAGCTGTGGCATTTATTAGCCTATGACCATGGACAACTTAACTCCTCTGAGCCTTTGCTTCCTCGACTCTATAATACAAATAAGAAAACAAGTAAAATAACAATAACCCTCATCATATGTTGGTTTTGAAGATTAATGAAAGTTTATTAAAAGTTCTTAGTATAGGGATCTATCTTGGCTCAACTAAAAAGAAATTTTTTGAGCCTTTTTTCTCAAAGATAAAATGTATAGGCTTTAAAAGATGTGTACTGTTCATAACAGTGTAGTTCAGAGATCTTTTCATGTGGATAAAAAAAAAAGATCACATGTCAGATGGGTGGTTGGATGAAATGACATGAAGGTCCCTTAGCCTATCAGTCTACACCCTGCACCAAATTATTGGGCAGTTGGGTTAGAGGGATCTTTCTGCAGATTCAGGTGTCCTGTCACCAGGGCTGAGGACTCAGAGTGCTTCACAATGGAGCCATAACAAGTGTTCTGCTCAAGCAGCAAGCCCCTCCACTTACCATAATCTGATTCAATTAAAAAATATAATTATTTCAATCTTTTTTTTTAAATATATTTTATTGATTTTTCACAGAGAGGAAGGGAGAGAGATAGAAAGTCAGAAACATCGATGAGAGAGAAACATCGATCAGCTGCCTCCTGCACACCCCCCACTGGGGATGTGCCCGCAACCCAGGTACATGCCCTTGACTGGAATCGAACCCGGGACCCTTCAGTCTGCAGGCCGACGCTCTATCCACTGAGCCAAACCGGTTTCGGCTAATTATTTCAATCTTAATAGTTCAAACATAAAAAGTATAATAGAATTAGCTGATATAGTGCTTTGGAGGGACTATTCCAGAAGTCTTTTAAATTTCTTTCTTCTATCAACACAGTCAGTTTCATCCTAAAGAAGGTTTCCTTATGGTCCTAAAACAGCTTCCAGCCACAACTAGAAAGCATGCTTTATGGTCCATAAACTCCTCTCAGCCCTTTATCCATCTCTTCAGTACAGTGGGCCATCTAAGGATACACGCTCACCTCCAGAAAGTTAACAGTGCCAGGGGGTTTCCAGGCACTGACAGCATTCCCCAGTTAAGAGGCACATGGATTAATAAATGGAATCAGCCTTGATGGAAGCAATGACTGTAAGACAGAGATGTTCTAAAGTAAACAAATATTTTTGGAAAGAAATAAGGATACAAGGCATAGAAGCAGGGTCATTATCTAGATGTTTAAATAATTTTTTCAACCTCAGTGCTATTTTTATAAGAGTAAAAAGATTATGGAATATTGTAAAGAAATAATACGAGTTAAATAGTGGCAGATAACTATTGGGTGCTTAATATTTTTCATTATATATTATATAATTACTAGGGGCCCAGTGCACAGAATTCATGCACTGTGGAGGGGGGGGGGGCTCTCAGCCCAGCCTGCCCCCTCTCACATACTGGGAGCCCTCAGGGGATGTCCTACTGATGGCTTAGGCCAGCACCCTGCTCCCCTTGGGGAGTGGGCCTAAGCCGCAGTCTGGCCTCCCTTTGTGGGAGGCAACTGGGCTGATCAGGGGAAGGCCACTGCCAGTCACCACAGCCGCTAAGGTTTTTTCATCAACACGGACTCCAGTCCCTTCACCATGAAAAAATGACAACTTTCTTTAGGCATTTTCAAGATTTCTCTTTCATAGGATATGACATTTCTTTCTTTCTTTCTTTTTTATCCTCACCTGAGGATATGTTTCCATTGATTTTTAGAGAATGTGGACAAGAAAGGGAAAGACAGAGAGAAACATCAAAGGACTTTGATTGGTTGCCTCCTGCATGACCCCTGACCTGGGCCTGGCCAGGGAGGAGCCTGCAACCTAGGTACATGTCCTTGGTCAGAATTGAACCCAGACCCTACAGTCAGCAGGCCGAGGCATTATCTACTGAACCAAACCAGCTAGGGCAGGATGTGACATTTCTTAGCCCTCCAGCAGCGGATCTTCAATTTTTTTCTGCAGGAGTGCGGTGGAAAAACCCTAGATCACCTTTTTGGATTCTTATTACCCAAGTTACTGAGAATATTACCAATGGCATACAGGGAGCTTAGCCAGTGAGTGGTCAGAAAAGGTGTTTCCTCTGTAGTTCACACCAATTGCCAGCTCGGCCCCTGCCCAGGCCTAACGCCTCTGGCCCAGGCTTTAGGCCTGGGCAGGTGACCCCCAGACCCTTTGGTCACCGGCTCCACCCCTGCCCAGGCCTAAAGCCTTTGGCTGCGGCTGAGGCTTGGGCAGGGGCCCCCTCAGCTCCAATTGTAGGCTTGGCCCTGCCCAGGAACCCCCTGGCTCAGGGCCTTCCCAGGCTGCTCAAGATCCACACGTGGCCTACCTCAGAGTGACCTGGGTGTCAATGATGTTCCCAGGACCCAGGCTGCTGGGCGTCTACATATGCAAATTAACCACCATCTTTGTTGGGTTAATTTGCATACTCATCCGATTGGCTGGTGGGCATAGTGGAGTGACACCAATTTGCATGTTTCTCTTTTATTAGTGTAGATAATAGGAAACATTTTTTTTCTTCTGAGTTCTCACTTTGTGACTGTGCTAAGTATTGTGTATATATTGTCTCATCATCTAATTTTTTAATCCTCACCCAAGGATATTTTTTTCATTTATTTTTAGAAAGAGGGGAAAAAAAGGTGGAGGGAGACAGGAAGAAGGAGAGAGAGAGAGAGAGAGAGAAAGAGAGAAACATAAATGTGAGAGAGACACATGGATTGGTTGCCTCCCACACATGCCCCCACCAGGCCAGAGATCAAACCTGTAACCCAGATACATGTCCTTGACTTGGAATCAAACCCGCAAATCTTTGGTACCCAGGACAACACTCCAACCACTGAGTATACTGGCATCATCACAGAAAACTTTTGACTGACCAAATAAATAAATGAATTAATATGTTAACAAGAGAACATTTATGTAAAAGAAATACTATAAAATCATATGCCATTCAAATTTCATCTTTCTGTAAGATCGGTCTTGAGAGGTTGTTAAAAATAAACTAGAACACAAACTTGGCTGTAGAGTAGCCAAACAGGAGTTCTGGGAAATATGACTCAGTTTGATATAAACACAACTTTTAAACCGAGATGGAGAGTTAAAGGTAATTTGGGGATTTAGGAAATATTAATGTTCTCGAGTATTTTCTAATACTTTCCCCCAAACTGGAAACTTTCACATCAGTTCCCATGATGATTGTTAAAACAAAAGAAAGCGAATATCCAGTTGAAAAAAAAGTTTCATTTCAATATATAACTATTTTCTCCTTGGAATAGTCAACAAGACTTTGTAATGGGACCTTAGCTGTCCTCAATGGCTGGGCCTCTCTTTTGATTTGGACTTGAATCTACCTTATAATGCACTTATAATACCAATAGTAGTGGGGAAAAAATAGAATATTAAATGAAGGAGATATATATATCATTTAGCGCCCACACCTTCTGTTCAGCCAGCTCTATGGTTCTCCTGCCACTTCTCTCAAAATTATATTCGCTCACTGTCAGTGTCCACTGGCCGGTTGACAAAGTGCTGACTCTGCAGAAACCAAGGCATGCAGAGCAACAGCTCCCAGCTCAGATTGCCGATAGACTGTCTTCCCCTGCAGTAATAGGGCTTGTGCTCCATTTTGTGCAAAGGGGCACAAATTAGTTAATATTTCTAAGGCATTTAGAAAAAGAAAAGAACCATATGCATCCTAAGGTTTACTATTAAGTTCTGTTGCTCTAAGGATCAAGATAAGCACAGAGACACATTAAGTTCTACGCACAGAAGCATGAACATGCAGCGAAGATTGTCGGGATGCCTGACAATGACAAAGCATTGCGTTGCCCTCACATTTGACAACATTTGATAAAATGGACAAATCAATGTCCTGGAAAAAATTAGACATTTATTGCAGTCATTATTTATTTGAGTCCTAGATAAAATGCTAGCAAGGATTTTGCATATGTTGACAATATTATGGATAGTCCTCTGAGAGTTGCATGGCACAGTCTCAACTCTGAATTCAAAATCCTTTCCCTCGAATGGGCACTTCCCTTCTGCATGCTGTTTTCTCTGCCACAGATGAGACTTCACCCAAAGTCCCACCTATCAAGGACAGAACCAATACTAAGAATTTCTTAAGGCCTAGGTTAAAAATACCAATTCTCTCTTGGCCACTTCTCAAAGTACTAAATCAAAGTCCTTGGGGATGAATCCAGAGCATTTGTATTATTAACAAGAGTTTCAGCTGCTGCTGCGTTTTTGTTGGGGTTTGAAACCACCATTAACTAATGTCTACACCCCTAAAAGAATCTTATTTCCTGCAGCCACGCTCTCATTCTTGGGCAATATTTTAGTGGTTACCTTGTTCCTAATACTTAGATTAAATTGTTTCAAACTTTAGGAAATACAAATCTGTGAGATTTTTGAAACTTATGTTTTTTTCTTTTCACTCCGATTAAGTTTCCAGCCTTTGTAAAAATTCTTTCTCTTCTTTGTGCCTTTTCTATCTCCATCCTCACTTGCTACAAATGTTTGGTGATATCAGATTAGAAAGTTCCACCTATAGTCTTCAGCACAACCCCACCCTTTGATTGCTTGAATAGCCCTCAGTCTTGTACTGGCAGTGCACTAACTTCTTGCTTTTAACTATTTTAAATCTAGACAAAAGTCTTAATGTAGGCCTTTGAGGATATTCTGTCTGTTCAGTTGAATTTTGTGTTTTTACTTTGTCTGCTTTTACTGTTTCATCTCATTTTTCTTTAAAGTACTATCTGTCAAGGTAGCTTTGTTTTATTTATTTTTATCCACCTTTTTATTCTTTTCTTTTCAAATGTGAAACAGGAGGTGCCATCATTAGATGAACTGTCAGGTTCATTGCCAGCATATGTCAGAACAGTACAATCAACCCCGTCACAAACTAGGATCCTGTTGGTACAACAGTGTCACCTCATTATCTGAACAATTCAGATATGTCATGGTAAAGGTAAAAGCATATATGATCTAGGATAAGAAAGTTTATTTAATACCTGTTTAGACCCTAATTAACTATGACCTCAAACAAGGCATTAACTGACTTAAAAGGAGGACAATGATAACAGCTCTACCTCTTTTATGGGATTTGTGGCAATTGCTTATACCAGTGTATGTATGTGCATAACTAATGGACACAGACAATGGTGTGGCTAAGGTCTGGGGTGTGGCAGGAGCTGGGAAGAGGGGGCCACAGGGGGAGAAGTGGACGACCTCTGTAATATTGTCAACAAAAATAAATAAATAAATAAATACGAAACCTCAATTAAAATTGGAGTTGGAAAGACCTGTAGAAAAAAGCTATCATACTTTATCACTTTTCATCAATTATCCCAAACAAAAAGAAATGTCAATTATAAGATGAGTTAATTCAGTTACAGACCCAAACTATAACAGACACAACTTGTACTCCAAAACAGCACTTTACCACTCTAGCAGGAGGAAAGATTTTCTTCCAGCCCAGCAACAAGCCCAGTCAATGCAAACATCACAGCGCCACCAATGAGAAGCTATTGTTACCCAAACTCTTACTTTCCTCCAGTGAGCTTTCTTCTTTTTTTTCCTTGCTGATAAGCATCTTGGCTTGCCCTCCTTCCTATAAAAGCCTCCCATCTGGTATAACACCTCAGAATATCTCTCTGCTTGCTAGATGAGATGCTGCCAATTCACAAATCATTTAATAAAGCCAATTAGATCTTCAAATTTACTCAGTTAAATTTTATTAACAAATGGTTGTCAGGATCAGCTGAATCATGTGCCTTGAAAGCTGTCAAGTAACAGCTTGTTCATTTGGGAAAGACTATAAACTGAAGTCATGGATTCAATGTAGAGAATCACTGTTAATTGATTAATTATTTCACCATTTGTCTCTGGATAAAGAAGAGACCAGGTAGAAAAGTATGGAGAAGAGCAACACTTCCGTGGACAAGATGTGGGACTCTGTGAGGACCCAGCTGAGACAACACAACAGGAAACAGAGGAGAAAGAGAAATCTTTCATTTGAGCCACTGAATTAGGGTTGACCTGACATTAGCCACACCTTGGGACTTCTCAGATATGTGAGCCAATACATTATTTGTTGTAATGCTGGTTTCAGTTGGATATTTCCTCACTCACAACTCAAGGAATCATAACAGATAAAGTGCATCTATTAATTGTGGATACTAAAGCACTGTACCAAGTTCTAGTATTTAGAGACAAATAATTTGATTAGAGATTTGTTTTGAGAGGAGAGCTCTCTTTTCTATAAGCATACTTAAAATTTTGCTAATATTTAAAATGTTCAGACAACTCTTAATTTAGAAAGGATGAATAAGGGGAGAGTTATACTTTGGAATGCTATAGAACTGGGTCCCTCAACAAAAAATCCCTTCAAAAAAGAAATGTGGGTCTCAGAAAAAGGGATTCCATTGTTGACCATTGCTAAACATCTACTCTACTTTCACCTTGTGCTTTGTGGAAAATTTTTTTACCTTACTGGGAAAATATTTGAGAAGAATGTAAGCCTTTGTCAGCTGTATTGATCTACAGTTAGACTTTGATTCTATAGACAGGAATCACTATGGGACAAACTATGTGATCTTAGCACAGATCTCAGGCTATGAAGGTTTCTTCAAAGTTTGAACCGTAATACCACTGTGAGAATCAGAGCAGGTAGGAATGGACTCCTAACATTAAATTCCAATCAAAAGCTAAGAAAGAGACTTGTGCCCTAGCCCTAATTCCTTTTAATTTATTTCAAAATAATTTGATATGGCTTTAAAATGATCTGAATGAACACCTCCCTGCCACAGGAAATAAGAAGACAGGCACCTACTTCTGTGCTGATGACATGGATTTCTCATTAAGTTCCAGGAGCTGCCTTAATAAGCTACTAAGCCTGCTGGCTAAACACTGTCAATTTAATATCTACTGTGCCAAAACCAAAATTATTTTAGACTGATACTCCATCACGCAGATGAAAAATATGAGTGAAGTCCACCAATAGGATTATTAATTTAGCTATCTGGGCCAGTAGTAGGGTGGCTCACTTGTAGTGAGCAACCCAGGAAGCTCAAAAATATTAATTTATTACATTATTATTGAATAAGTAGATTTCAAGTGCCAGATGCTGTAGTAGGAAGAATCTGAGACTCCTTAGTGGTTAAGATTCAGTCACTGCCCTGCAGAATCTTACTTTCTGAATTGGAATTCCAAGATTCTATAAATTCTATGGTATCATACTATGATATAGAAACTAAGGCAAAAAACAATACTCAAACTGTTGAACACTTCCTTTGATCAGATAATGAGTAGCAACAAATGATGTGTTTTCCTTTATTGTAATGCACAAATCCAACAAGTGTGGAGAGCAGCTACAGTGTTTGGATAGGTTAAAGCCTCAGACTAATGAGAGGGCACAGTCCTCTCATGGCCACGTGCAAGTCCCAGTTTGGAGGGCAAAGCCCTCCCAGCACAATTATAGCCAAAAGCTATAGTTGTAAGCTTGAACCTATGGTCTGACCACGTGGCCCTATGTGCCTAAGTGATGTGGGCTTGATAGAGTTCAGGTGCATGTAATTGAATAGATTTGAAACCCAGGAGAATGTTGTAACCATGCCCTTACTTTGCCTCTTGGAATCTGGCTATACAGGCAGTGGCACTGCCTCTCTCCATCAGAGAGGGCAGCATCCCACCAAGACCTAGCTTTCTTCTCTTGTCTGTATTTTCTAAATCCTTCACGGCCCTCACTCAGGTTCAGTTTGGCTGTGCTGGTGCGGCACATGTGGCACTGGAACAGGGCCTGAATACGGGGGAACTACAATTGGGCTGAAAGGAGGCTCCCTGAAGGCACTTGTACAGAGAAAGTGAAAGTAGGGCAGGGAGCAAGGTTTGGTAATTTCTGGGTGTAAAATATGGGACAATGCATAGTGAAGTAGTAGAAAATAGATAATAAGGTAGAAAAACAGAAACAAAAGGGATCCCTAAAACAATGCTTAATGAAGCATTTTTTTAAATTAAAAAGAAAATAAAAGAGAAAGTAGAGAAAATAAGCAGTAAAAAATAAGATATCCTATATAATAAAGAGGAAATATGCAAATTGATTGTCACTCCACCACAAACATGGTGGTGCCCACAGTAGGGCAAGGGTCAGGGGGTTTCCATAACACAAGATGGCTGCACCCACAGTGGAGGCCGAGTTCCCATAACGAGTATTAATGAGCATCAGCAGGGACATGAGACTGTGTTCCCCCTGCCCCTGTGGGGCTTGACAGGGCATCTCAGGCCATGGCCCACACCCTGAAACCAGCCAGGGGACCTTAGGCTCTGACCCCCACCCAGAAGGGCTTGATGGGAGACCTGAGGCTGTGCCCCCCTCCCAGCACTGGGCCAGGGGGCCTCAAGGCGTGCTCCCCACCTGGTGGGGCTTGATGGGGGACCTCAGGCTACTCCCTCTGCCTGGCAGGGCTTGACAGGGGACCTCAAGGCACGCTCCCCACCGTGGCCTGGGCTGGAAGTCCTCAGGCTGCGCCCCCACCCCCACCCCAGCACCGGGCCAGGGGACCTGAGGCTTCACCCCCCACCCAACGGGGATGACAAGGGTGGGACTGGCCGATCCTGGATCTAGCCCAATGGGGGGGCCAGCCAGGTCTGGCTCTCCTGCAATTTTGAGGTGCACATGGGTGGGTGGGGACTTGACTCTGGGTCCTGTGATGTGCCCCAGGAGGAGGAAGATTTTCATATACATTTTACTAATTTTCTTTCATCTCTGACACTTCTATTATAGAGAAAGGGCAAATAGCAATATTAAAATATTTCCTCTAATTAATCCCCTTTTAATGTGCATGAAATTTGTGCATTGGGCCACTAGTAGAGAAAATAAGCAGTAGAGAATAAGAGGGAGAAAATAAGCGGCAGAAATAGGAGGGAGAAATATGTAGAAAATAAAATAAAGTAGAAAATAAGAGATAGAAAATAAGATAGAAAATGAGGTAGATAAGATAGAATAAGATAGAAGTTATAAGATAGAAGATAAGAAATAGGAGGCAGAAAGTTAATAAGGCAGAAATCTCTTAGGTTTTGTTAAGCCACTGTAAAGCAAAAAATGGCAGTGGTTGATGTTGTTTGAGGAAGTAACTTTTATTTCTGACCTAGATTGTAAGCTCTTGCAACAGTCACATTGTTTCTGGACTTTGGTCATTTCTTTCTTGTGGGACCTGATGGCTCCCTGAGACTTTTGGTCTTGTGAGCTGCCAGTTTTTGGCACTGCAAGACTGAGGACTGCTCTCTTACTCCATGCAGCAGCGGCTGAAGAAGCTGAAGAAGGGACCAGACTTCCACCGGCGTGGATAGGGCTGATTTGACTGGGACTAGTGCCGGCTCAGCCTCAAAGCCAACCGTCCAAGCAGCCTGACCCAGAGGACCAGCCTTGCATTGACCACATCTTCACATTGGCAGCATCTTACTACGCAAGGGACCAAGGTATCAACATGGAGTCAGCTGAAGAAGATGACGACTGAGGCCAAGCAGACGGTAGAAAGCAAGAAGTGGAAGCTATGCTAGCGTTGGTGAGCTGCCAGTTTTCTGTAAAGTCTTATACAGCTAAATCTAAGGATTCTGAGTAAGATATCCTGAAAATGTTAACATGTCTGAAGTTTGGTTTCTCTTTTATTGCTGTGTTGCATTGGAATTATTTTGTTATTACTAATAGCCAGAGTTTTGTTCTCTTGCGGTGCTGTATTAACATTACTGTGTTGGTTGTTCTGTTAACAGTCAGAAGTTTGTTCTTGATGGTTCGGTTATGCTGCATAATTTGCCTAGAGCTTTTGACGATGTAAATGGAAATGTTTTTTGTTTTGTTTTGTTTTTTTTACAAGGGGGGGGGCAAGTATGTGGAGAGTGGCTACAGTGTTTGGACAGGTTAAAGTCTTGGACTAATGAGAGGGCACAGTCCTCTCATGGCCACATGCAAGTCCCAGCTTGGAGGGCAGGGCCAAAAGCTATAGTTGTAAGCTTGAACCTATGGTCTGAACACGTGGCCCCATGTGCCTGAGTGATGTGGGCTTGATAGGGTTCAGGTGCATGTAATTGAGTAGATTGGAAACCCAGGAGAATGTTGTAACCACACCCTTACTTTGCCTCGTGGAATCTGGCTATAAAATAAAGAGATGGCTTACAGGCTGGGGCACGGTCATTAGTTCTCCATCAGAGAGGGCAGCATCCCACCCAGACCTAGCTTTCTTCTCTTGTCTGTCTTTTTAAAATCCTTCACAGCCCCCACTCAGGTTCACTTTAGCCATGCTGGTGCGGCACAAACAAGTGTCCTGAACTAACACCAATTTGGCCCTGTAGTGATTTTTTATATGATTCTCATTTCTGGTACCCTCAAATATTTTATGTTATTTTAAATATTTTGAAGAATGAATAACATTACATATCTTTGCTTAGCAGTCTCCCCTGCACAATAAGATCTCCACTTGCATGACTTACATTCCATTAAATACAATTAAAAAGTGGGCAAATGACCTGAATAAACATTTCTCCAAAGAGGACATACCACCTTAGCTGGTTTGGCTCAGTAGATAGCATGTTAGCCTTCGGACTGAAAGGTCTCAGTTCGATTCAGGTCAAGGGCACGTCCCTCGATTGCAGGTTTCATCCCTGGCATATGCAAGAGGCAACCAATATGTGTGTTTCTCTCACATCAGTGTTTCTCTCTCTCTGCCTCTCCATCTCTCTGTCTCTCTCCTTGCCTTCCACTCGCTCTAAAAATCAATGGAAAAATATCCTCAGGTGAGAATTAACAGGAAAAAAAAAGAAAAGAGAACATACATTTGGCCAATAAACATATAAAAAGTTGCTCAATGTCACTAAATGACAGAGAAATGCAAACTGAAACCACAATGAGATATCACCTCACATCTGTCAGATGGCTATTGTCAATAAATCAACAAACAAGCATTGTCAAGGATGTGGAGAAAAGAGAACCCTTGTGTACTGTTGGTAGGAATGCATATTAGTGCAGCCATTGTGGAAAACAGTTTGGAGTTACCCCCCAAAAATAAAAATGGAACTGCCTTATGGCAGTTCCAATTCTGGGAATTTATCTGAAGAAACCTGAAACACAAATTCCAAAGAATATATGCACCCCTATGTTCATTGCAGTATTATTTACAATAGCTAAGATTTGGAAGCAGCTTCAATATTCATCAGTAGATGAGTAGATAAAACAGTTATGGTGCATTTACACAATGGAATATTACTTGGCCTTATGAGGAAGAAAAATTTACCCTTTCCAAGAGCATGAATGGACCTGGAGAACATTATGCTAAGTGATACAAGCCAATCAGAGAAAGACAAGTACCATATGATCTCACTCATATATGAAATTTAATAAACAAACTGAACTAACAAGCAAAATAGAGACCGACTCATAGATAAAGAGCAGGCAAATGGATCTGGTGAGAGTTCTTGAGGTGTTGAGGAGTGGAGGGATTGAGTGAAAAGGAAGAAAAAGAGTAAGAACTCATGGACACAGTCAACAGTGTGGTAATTGTGGGGAGTAGGTGACAGTGGAAAAAGGTGTAGGGTGGATAAATGGTGATGGAAAAAAGAAAATAAATATAATCAAATGGTTAAAATAACAATAATAATAATAATTTGAAAAATGCTTTTCAATATTTTGAGAAAGGACTGACTGGGCCTTTTCCAAATTGAACAGAAAGTCTATAGACAGTAGTTTTTTATTCCAATAATCCCTTTGATATTTGACCTATTGATAGTGCACAGTTCCAACCAATTACTTTATGTAAAAGAATCCACGCCTTTGGGTTTTTGTTTTTTACTGACTTCTAGGATTACCTACCTAAACAAAGGTCCCATGATCCCCAATACTTAGTAAATATTACAATTACTGTCAAAATCTACGTTCTGTACTCTGGAATACTCTCTTCCCAATTGTTCTCCATCTGGCAAACTCATCTTCCAGCTGTGAAGTTTTGCACAGCTACCACAGGTGGAAATGTCTATGCCAGCTTTCTCACCAACAACTTTCTTCAGATCTCCTATAGCTTTTGTGATCTATTACTTACATGTTAGTCTCCACATCTAGGATAAGGATACTTTCCAGGAAAAAAAATATTTGCAACAAAAACAGTGAGGAGAAATGACTGAAGCAATACATACAATGGAAGAACATACACAATGATTCAGTAAGAAAATCTCACTTGTAGGAATTATGAACTTAAAATTACAGCAAATGTATCATACGTGAAATAAACACAGACCTGAGTAAATATGGTAAGCAAAATTTAACTGAAATAAAGCTAAGATTCAGTGCTGTAGCATTATCCACTTTCTTATAGCAGTAGACATTTAGTGTGTATTACTACCTGTGTTACCTTATTCTTGGAGGATGTTCACCTTAAAAATTGTACAGAGAATAAAATTCAACTGTTTTGTGTATCACAATTTCATTTCTCTTCCTAAAAAGAAGATTATGAACAAAATGTAGCAATTCTTAATTACTTTAAGGCCAAAGATGTGTGTGCGCAGTTTTGCATCTCACTTCTTTTATGTAGCAGAAGCACAGCTAATATTTATTAAATGCATTTATTAATTATTATAAGTTCTGTATAAATTTCCTCTCTTATTGTTTAGCTAGCACTTCTACTATTAAAAATGTTTTACATAACTTCCTCCTTCAAATTGCTATCTTTATAGATAAAATATTAAATAAGCAGTTCTGTTAGAATTATCTGTAAAAAAATCAAAATAACCTGAATTATATATTCTCTAACATATTAGTACGGAGCTTTCCTTAGAATTTTCTTTATGGTTAGTAGTCTATATTGCTTACTTTTTAGTTATAGCTGTCTCTCTTTGTATTTGATATTGGTCAAATATAAACCTCCAGATTACTGAAGGATAAATGTCTATTGCAATCATGTATCTAAATGAGGGGAATGTTGTAGTTCCTCAGGCAGAATATCCTGATTTGTACACAAAGATAAAGTTCTTAAGTACTAACATAACAAAACAAATTTAACTCCATATATCTAGATTTGAAAAAACAACTATTTGCTCTTAGTAAATATTAATATGTTTGATCATTTATAAATTCACTTGAAAAACAAGATCTATACATCAGGGACAACAAAGTTTATATGACATTATTGATTAAAATTTCACTGTAAATATGAACATTATTCATTATGGGATCATTATTCATGAAACTATGCTACATTCGTACATATTTGTTATGTGGGTCTTTTTCCCCTCAATGAAAATTCTGCTTAAACTGTATCACTTAACAGCACAATGGTGTTATTTGAAATGTAAAAACTAGGTGCTATATGAGGCTACTTGTTGAATTGAACGCAATCTGATTCAAGAGTATCTTAATCAGTGAAATGTATGGAGCAGCAGTATAGCACCCTTATGATACCGATGCATCAGTGTTATTCATGCAGTGGTACTGTTGTACACTTGTTGATTACTGAAGTGAGAGGTGAGCCAACATTATGTGTTGCTTTCTCAGCAGCTGAAGAACACTCTGTTATACCAAAAATGAAATATGATGTCTCCTGAGCAAATCACATGACTCTCACTTCCATACCGCTTATAACACATGTCACAAATGGATTTCAACTATATCTCACACTTCAGATATGCTTTATAATTTTGTTTATACATTCAAACCATAAGGTGCTATAAAACAATGCTTATTAAGTTTACTTAGATAACTCTCAGTTAAAGGAAAAACATGGGCAAACCAAAAACTTGTCTCTATTCCATTGTATGTCTAAAGTTGGAGTCAAAGAATAAAGTGTTCATCTGTACGTCTTTATTTTAATGCTTTGCATATGCATTTATTCTTATGGCATTGCACTATGCTTGTGGATTTTAGTACTTGGAGGTGAGACCTTGTGTACCTGAAATGCTTTGCCAGTTTAGGATATAAAGTTCAGAGCAGGGAAAATGACACAATCAACAATAAGAGCTATGCTCTGAAGTGACTTTATATATACTAAATGCTATACATTTCTCGACTGAATCCTCATAAAAAGTCTGTAAGGTGTGTATTGTAGCCTCTAATCCTATCTAATAAAAGAGTAATATGCAAATGAACCATCACTCCACGACAAAGTTGGTGGTGCCCATAGCAGCTGGGGCGGGATGCTGGTAGCGTCGCCCCTACAACGTGAGCCCAACAGGCAAGTGTGGCCACAAGTGGCAAACAGTGACCCAGAAGCAGGCAAGCACAGCCCGCAGGCAGCACCCAACAGGGCCTGCTTGGCCATCGCCATGGTGTGGAGCGGGCAGGCCCCGCAGAAAGTAGAGAACCACAAGGAGCAGACCTAAACCGTCAGTAGGACATCCCCTGAGGGCTCCCAGATTGGAGAAGTGCACGTCACACTGAGGGACACATTTTGTGCACTAGGCCTCTAGTCTACATATAAGAAAACTGGGACTTAGAGTGGTTGAGCAGCTTGCCTAAAACTACACAAAGTAGTACAAGGATCTGATTCAAGTCTACCATTCCCTCGGTCATAAGGTTATGCTTATAGCCCAGTTGTATGCCTGAGGAGAATATAACAAAAGTGTGCCAATGAGTATCCCCTTCTAGTGCTACTTAATATTAATTTAAAGAAAAGAATAACAATATGCTCAATTATTTATGTAACTGTTTACATGTAGGATTGTTCCATTTATAGACAGAAAAACACATGGGGGAGAAATGGTAAAAAGAGAGTCAATAAAAGGTAATCCTGGACCTATTATTATTTTGAGAGCATACTTTGTCTAGTTTTAAGATCTTTTGAAAATTTTAACAAAAAAGAATGACATTCCACAACCAAATTGACAGTGTCTTTTCTGAATCATCTTGTTAGCATGTACTTGAAGGATATCCTGACCTGTGTTGCTCCAAATGTCCAATAAGTATCAATTTTCTACCTTGAGTTTTTTCTGATTATTGACAATTTTCTCTGCTATGGACTGTTTGGGTGATGAGACAAAACTCAATGTGATTGGCCAGGTTAACAAACTGAGAGCATTCCAGTCAATTAGTATTCACCTCATTAGCATTGTTCTCTCTTGTAATTCATGAAAAGGTACCTTAAAATATACAAAATAATTTTCTTTACAAGCTAGAAAACATTTTCTTGTTTGATCTTATGCACATTGAGACTTGTGGTATTTGATGATTAAAATCTAAAAGACTTCTTTCTCTGTCTCCATTACCAAGTCCCTTTCTAATGTTTTTATTATCCTTTTGCACTAGGACATAGCAGTTTTTATTACATCAACCAATACTGAGTACTTAATATTGTAAATCTTTTTTGGTTATTAATTCTTTATTCACAGAAAAATGAGCAACCATAAAAATCTTGAAAGGTAATTTCCAAGGTATAGGCTTCTAATTTATTTTCAGATATGATTGCTTATTTGTCAATAAAATTAAAAACTATATAATTTAGGATAACTAGTAGAAAATATTGTAATTTGAAACAGCAGAGTGTGCATTTCATTATAAATTTTCTAATTTTGGCAAGGATCTTGATCTTAAAATAGTGTTGAGATTGGAAAATGACCAAGAATGTATTTAAAACCATAAGAATATATAACCTTAAAACAGATAATGAAGCTTAGTGCAGACTAATGCTTGGCTATTTAGTCAAATTAGTAAACTGTGTTTCTGACATAAAAAGCCATTATTCATAAAGTGGCTACATAAGTCAGGTCAGAACAGTGGCTGATAAATGGCACTAAATAAATTCTTTAAAAACAGTGAATTTCTTTTGGCAATTAATGCCAAGTTTATTCTGCCTACAAAAGAAAACATTAAAAATGGCATACTTTTGGGTGCTACCACTGCCCCCTATTTTTCTTTAAAAAATGCAGTTATTAATCAGCTTGTACTAATGCATTTATTAATCAGCTTCTAATACTCATGAAAAATAACTGTGCATGTTGCTTGTTTTACCTATTTAGATATTACCTAAAAGGATTCTGGGATTTTAAATAGCTAAAAAAAGGATACATTAGATATAAGAGGTCTTCATAGGAACTGTAATCTAGAAAATAGTCTTCAAATAATTTTCTGATTTTTAATTGCATTTGAAACATTTTATATAAAACTTATTTTTCTCAACTATAAAGTTCACCTAATAAATTGAATGTTGAACCAAGAATCAGAATGTCTATATTTTTATCAGGATTTCTACCTATTACCTTTTTACTAGATTAACTCATATTTAATTGTATTATATACAAAATAGTGTTGATAATATTCATGAAAACTGCCTTTATATGTTAATGTACATTTTGATATCTAAAAATCCTTAATTCTTTATAAACAGAGAAGTTCCTATTTGTATTTGACTATATTAATTATTTTAGAAGCCATTTTTGGAGATGGTAAATTTAATTTTAAGATATGTTTTGACATGGTGTCTCAAGAAGTAATACTTGAAAAATAAACACTAGTTTGCATGCCGACATTAACACATGAATTGAAAAGCTCTTTGAGAAGTTATTAAAGTGTAGTGACAAATAACAGTAGATTGAGTTGATTGGAAATGCGGTGGAGGTGTCCCTGGGGCCAATGTTAGGTCCTTTTAGGCTCCTTAAATAGATTCATCAATGATCAGGAGGAAAGAAGAGACATGTTAATTAAATCCCTGGAGCCATTAAAGCCAAGAGTCAATCTATAAAAACTGTCAGTCCAGAATACAGAGTTGAAAATGCTCAAAAATAAACTTTAAAACAAAAGACTTCTACAGAATTTATTTCAACAAAAAGGTCATGAAATAATGTTTTAAAATTTATACTGCAAAGATATCACTTCCTAAAATTTCAAGGGAACTGGACAAAGGTGAATTCTGTTTAAATTTCATCAATACAGTATTCTTAATGTTTTATCCAAAGAGATTAAAGCAAAATTTGTATTAGGTGGACAGAACATTAGCAGGCATATAATTCAATTTAGAATTAGGACATGAAACTCATTAGTCCATAACTATCACTTTTCTTTACTGCTAAGCACTTTGAACTCTTACTGCAGAGCCAGCTTTGCTTCACTCTTCGAAGAACACTTCTGTGACTCTTGCCTGTGGACCTGGAAGAAGCTCCGTCCAATACTCTAAACAAGATCGACAGCTCGGATCCCTGCTGTGAATTGGGGTCTAGCCTTGCAGCCGACTTGTGTAATTTTCTGTCCTCTTCCTGAGTCTAACTTGAAGCTCCTTACCACTTTTCTCCACTGTGCTGGCTTTAGTCCCATCTTTACAATTTGGACAGTTCTCCAATGACTGTGGCATGAGTTTTTCCTTCTTCTGGCTAGCCATTCATCTTCTTCTCACCCTGGGAACTAGCAAATTTTGTTTCTAAATCCAAAATTCTGCTTCATGCTGACAGATATCTCTGACACTGCTTACCTAGCTATCTATCTGCTTCCCTGAGTATCAATATTTTTAGCTGCTGCAGCATTCTATTTTTCTGTGTTCTAACTCTCTGTTGGAAACCCTATTATTCAATCTAACAGCAACAGTTTGCTAGCACAAAAGATAAGTAATACATACATAGCTGCAATTAATAAACAAAATGACAACAAAAAAAAATGCTTCTCTAATTTTAATAAGACAGCAGTGTGAAGTTTAATTCACAATTATCACTAATAGTACATTTGAAATTAAAATAAAATATCCCACAATAAAGAAAAGTAATTCTAAATGAATGTAGCGTATTTATTTGTTATTAGACAAATCGCATTTACTAATTTACTTTCACTAGGGAAATAAATTTATTGATTTTTATTATTTTAATCTGAACTAATTGTCTAATATTCTAGATGTTTCTATTTAGGGCAATTTTCTGTTATATTCAGGTTTTCTTTTTAATAATAATTGGAAGTTTGCACTCAGTACTATAAATCAGTGCTATTTTAAAAATGGTGATTTAATAGTAATAATTTTGCTTGTTAGGGAATAAAACAGAAGAAATATTATATTGCTCACCTGTTCATGCTCCACATAATTATGCTTGGTACTTGCCACTGTATTCTCACACTTCAGCCAAGCACACCTACCTACAGAGACCATTTCTGGCCCTGGCATGCGGTGCATAGTACATCTTCAGTCCTCTTTTCAGCTCTATTCTTGGCATCCTTTGTCTATTCTTCAAATGCTTTATGAGGCCAATGCTGGCCAATGCTTTTCCTTTCCCAGACATATCACTTCATTATTGATCTTTATTTCCCATATCTACTTGAAGAATGCCAATTCTCTGACTTCCAGAATTCTTGATTTTGTATGCAGTGGTGTGCTAGTAAATATTTAACAACCAGCTCACCAAGGAGAGTAAAAGCCCTGAGTTATAGCATTTACCCCGCCTTTTTTTTCCAAAATGATTAGTTACATATGAACAATGTCATTCATATTGCTAAACTGAACCAATTTTGTCTTTGTGATTTTTGACATATAATTTCTGGGTTGTTTTAGAAATTAGAAAATATTGACTGAAGATCTTGTTACTTTCCTGTAAATCATATGAAAAAAAATGACATATGTTATCACTACTGGTCATTTTTGCCATTTTTAATGGCAAAAATGTCCACCCTGGACAATTTAAGCTATCAAAGAGGCTGCAATAAAAATGGAGTCAGGAGGCATATTAATTATGTATTGCTGCATAACAAATTATCCCATACATTAATGGCTTAAAAAATAAACATATATTGCCTCACAGTTTCTCTTGGTCCCTGGCCTCTCTGGGTCCTCTGTTCATGGCCTCCCACAAGGTTATCAGCTAGGCTTCAACTGAGTGTGCATGCACATCTAAGTTCATTCACATGCCTGTTGGAAGAATTTGGTTTTCTTAAAGACAACACTTTTCCTGCTTATTTCCAAATTGATGAGTCCTTTTCACTGGAACGGTTGCCTGCCTGAGTTAAAGACCAATCAGGAAGGGCAGTTTCTGTCAGATGCTCTACTTTCCAGTTGGAGTTGTCCAACTCGCTCTCATTACACCTGAGTCTTAGTCAGATGACAATGAATCCAGTAGCAACATAGAGTCCCAACCCCAAAAACAAAACTTGTCTTCTGAAGGAAGTAGCTAAACCTAAAGATATCCTGATTCCCAATGTTAAATGGTTTTAAATGCATTTCTTTAATAAGGACAGAACTACCCAACTATGCTCACCATTATTAATTGTAACTTGGGTTTTGCTTCATGAGACAGTCTCTGCATCTCTTTCTTTTTAAAAATTGTTTGACCTCTTATAACTCTGTCTTCTGGGTTTCTGTGATCCAACATTTTTTTATGGTGAACACTACATCTTACTATTACCCTTTCTCTGTCTCCTTTAGAAATTCTTCTTCCTTGTTGGCCTTTTAAAAGCTGATTTTCTGCAGTAAAATTTACAATAGCTAAGATCTGGAAATAGCCCAAGTGCCCATCAGTAGATGAGTGGATAAAAAAAACTGTGGTACAGGCACATGGAAAAAATGGCAGTAGAATAGATGGACGTGCCCCGAGCCTTGTCCTGGAGCAGAGAGAACAAGCAACTAAATCGAATAACATCCACCCCGAATTGGCGAAGTACACACAGCTGGTGAGACAACTCACAGCCGGGAAGGGCAGAGGACCCCTGGAGAATGATAAAAGCAGGGATCTGAGCTGTGGAGAAGTGCAAGACCTCTGAGCACAGAGGGCCAGAGGAAAACCACAGGGCACTGAGCCGCATCCCTTGGGATAGGAACAGCCTCTAACTGTGGAAAGGAGGTCCGCAGGACTGCTGGTGGCAGAGGATTCTAGATCTGGGTCCACAGTCATGACAGACTGAGCCCAGAGGGCGCATTCAGGATGGCTGCCCAGACCGCGAGGTGCTGGGACAAGAGGGGCTCGCAGAGGCTCAGCTCTTTCCCCTCTTTGTGGTTTTTGCTTTTCTTCGCTGAACCTAGTTCATAGGACCTTTCGGATATGAACACTGACCCGTGGCTGAGGTGCAGGAAAAGGTATGAACTTGTGGAGTCTGGGGACACGCTGGGGTGAGGAGAGAGCCTAGGAGAAGTGGCTGTAAGTATGGTGCTGAGTCATACCTGACAGGAAGGCCCTAGGTAGCCATTTTCTCCTGAAGAGATAGCTCCTCCCTGCAGTCTCCAGGCAACCAATACAGCCACACCCAGACTACACACCCTGAGTAGTACAAAAAATAAAAAAGATAAAAATCTGAATAGTCACTGAGAGTCCACAAGGACTGGCCTAAAGGGAGGCCTTCAGTCTCAGGAACAGGAAACTAAGAAGCCACAGACAGTACAGAAGAGTGGAATCTTAAACCAGCAAAGAGATGACAGTTCACTTTTTTCATTTTATTTTATTATCCCTTTTTCCCCTTTTTCTTTATTTTCCTATTTTCATTTGTATCTTTATTTTCTATTTCTTTTCACATTATTTTTCCATCATTCTAATTTATTTTGTTTTATATCCTATTTTTAATCAATTTTTTAAAATTTATTAGTATTATTATTTTCTTCTCTTTCTCTTCTTATCCACTCATCCTCTTTCTACTGCCTCTATACTGATCTAAAGTCCTTCCTATATTCATCCAATTCTTAACTTACTTCTTAACCTTACATTCTGTATATAAGATTCTGCCCCCACCCTCTTTACCAGGAATTTGGTGTTTGTATGTTTTGGTTTACCTATTTGTTCTCTGGTGATATCTATATCTATATCTATATCTATATCTATATCTATATCTATATCTATATCTATATCTATATCTATATATTATTTTCTTCCTTCTTCTTTTTCTTTTCTCTCATACCATTTTTTCTCTCTTCAATGTCATTTTTGCTCTCTTTTCTCTCTCCTAATTTTCTTTTCTCTGGTGGTCACTTATATTGGGGGTTATTGGTGTCATGAGTACATTCGGGTTTTGTTCCCTTTGTGTCGTGTCTTGTTGAGGTGAATTTTATCCTGTTAGGCCAATTTGCTAGAGAGCGAGCTACATAAGCAGACACCTGGAGAGGATACTCCATCCACGAATCTGTCAATAACACTCCAGACCCAACTACAGAGGCAGGAAGAAGGCGACGGGGAGAGAGCGTGAGGGAGGGAGCAAAAGAGGCGTTTGTGGTCATATGGTGTGTGTGTGCAATATGTCATAAAAAGAATTCCGAATAAGGGTCATACATGTCATAAACCAGATGGATGAAACAAATCAACAACTTATGTAAGAATCAGGAAGAAATAAAGAGTGATATGGCTCCAATAAAAAAACACCATGGAAAGTTTCAACAGTAGACTAAGAGAAGCTGTCTTCAAATTAGCAAATTAGAAGACAGGGAAGCAAAACACACCTACACTGAAATACAATTGGAGAAAAAAACACAGGAGAGCCTAAGGGAGCTTTGGGACAATATGAAACAAAGCAACATATGAATAATAGGGGTTCCAAAACAACAGGAAGAGGAACAGGGGTTATAAAACCTATTTGAAGTAATAATATCAGAAAACTTCCCTGATTTGGGGAAGAAAAAAGTCACACAAGCACAGAGGTTCTCAAACAAGATGAACCCAAAAAGACCCAAACCAAGACACATCATAATTATGATGGCAAATGTTCAGGACAGAGAAAATCATAAAGTCTGCAGGAGAGAGACAGAAAATTACACAGAAGTGGTCTCCCAATAGATTATCAAGTGATTTATCAACAGAAATACATCAGGCCAGGAAAGAAAGGAAGAAATTTACAAAGTGATGGAAAGCAAGGGATTGAATCCAAGAGTACACTACCAAGCAAGGCTATCATTCAAAATTGAAGGGGAAATAAGGAGCTTCATAGACAAAAACAAACAAACAAATAAAAAAACCAACAACACCTAAGGGAGTTTATCACCACCAAGCCAGCAATGCAAGAAATTCTAAAGGGACTGGTGTAAAAAGATGAAATTAAAAGGTAATAAGGAACACAGGCACAAAAAAATAAAAATGGCTACAAACAAGTACCTATCAATAATAACTTTAAATGTAAACAGACTAAATGCTCCAATCAAAAGACATCAAGTGGCTGAATGGATAAAAAACACATGACCCATATATATGCTGTCTACAATAGCTCCAACTCAGACTGAAAGTGAAGAGATGGAAAAATATCTTTCAGATAAATGGAAATGAAAAAAAGCTGGGATAGCAATACTTATATCTGACAAAATAGACCGCAAAGTGAAGGCCATAACAAGAGATAAGGAAGGCCACTTCATAATACTAAAGGGATCTATATAACCCTGGTAAACATATATGCACCCAATGCTGGAGCACCCAAATACACAAAGAAACTTTTGGAAGATATCAAGGGAGAGATTGAAAACAATACATTAATAGTAGGGCACTTTAATACACCATGACATCACTGGATAAATCCTCTACACAAAAAATCATCAAATAGACAGCAATCTTAAATGACTCACATTGATTTAATTGATTAATTGACTTAATTGACATCTTTGGAACATTTCACCCCAAAGCCAAGAAATATATGTTCTTCTCAAGTGCACATGGGACATTTTCAAAAATAGACCACATATTGGGTCACAAGAAAAATAACAA
>NW_006300365.1:1964464-1966116 GCF_000327345.1 Myotis davidii | reverse complement strand
TTGATAAAAACCCTCATCAAAGTAGGAATAGAGGGATCATACCTCAACATAATAAAAGCCTTATATGACAAACCTACAGCCAACTTCATACTCAATGGGCAAAAACTAAAACCATTTCCCCTAAAACAGGAACAAGACAGGGATGCCCCCTCTCACCGATCCTGTTCAACACAGTACTGGAAGTACTAGCCATTTCAATCCAAAAGAAGAAGAAATAAAAAACATCCAAATTGGAAAAAAAGACATAAAACTGTCTTTATTCGCAGCTGACATGACACTGTACATAGAAAATCCTAAAGACTCCATCAAAAAATTATTAGACTTAATAAATGAATTTTGCAATGTAGTAGGATACAAAATTAATGCCAAGAAATCTATGACATTACTACACACCAACAGTAAAATTACAGAAAGAGAGACTAAAAAAACAATTCCATTTACCATTGCACCAAATAAAATAAGATACCCAGATATAAAATTAAGTAAGGAGGTAAAAGACCTGTACTTGGAAAACTACAGGACACTGAAAAAAGAGATAGAGGAAGACATAAACAGATAGAAGAACATACTGTGTTCATGGATTGGTAGAATCAACATCATTAAAATATCCATACCACCCCGAGCAATCTATAGATTCAATGCACTCCCCATTAAAATACCAAGGGCATATTTCAAAGACCTAGAAAAAACTTTTCAAAAATTCATCTGGAATAAAAAAAGACCCTGAATAGCCAAGCAATCTTGAGAAAGAAAAACAAAGTAGGTGGGATTTCAATATCAGTTATCAAGCTGTATTACAAAGCCACTTTTCTCAAAACTGCCTTGTATTGGCACAAGAACAGACATACAGACCAATGGAATAGAATAGAGAACTTAGAAATTGACCCAAACCACTATGCTCAATTAATATTTGACAAAGGAGGCAAAAACATACAATGGAGTCAAGACAGTCTTTTCAGGAAATGGTGTTGGGAAAATTGGACATATACATGCAAAAAAAAATGAAACTTGCACCATACACAAAAATAAACTCAAAATCGATAAAGGACTTAAACATAACATGGGAAACCATAAAAATACTAGCGGAATCCACAAGCAGCAAAATCTCAGACATATGCCGAAGGAATTTCTTCACCGATACAGCTCCAAGGGCAATGGAAACTAAAGAGAAAATAAACAAATGGGACTTCTTCAAAATAAAAAGCTTTTGCACAGCAAAAGAAACCATCAACAAAATAACAAGAGAGCCCACTGCATGAGAGAACATATTTGCCAATGTTATCACTGATAAGAGTTTAATCTCCAACATTTACAGGGAACTCATACAACTTAACAGAAGGAAGATAAACAACCCAATCAAAAAATGGGCAATGGACTTAAATAGACACTTTTTGAAAGAAGACATAAGGAAGGCCAAGATACATATAAAATCATGCTCAAAATCACTCACCATCGAGAGATACAAATCAAAATGACAATGAGGTACCATCTCACACCTGTCAGAAGGACTATCATCAATGAATCAACAAAGGACAAGTGCTGGCGAGGATGTGGAGAAAAAAGGAACCCTTGTGCACTGCTGGTGGGAATGCAGACTGGTGCAGCCACTGTGGAGAACAGTATGGAGTTTCCTCAAAAAACTAAAAATAGAA
>NW_006300365.1:1931461-1963827 GCF_000327345.1 Myotis davidii | reverse complement strand
GATAAGGACACATATGTAATATCTTCATAAAAAATAAATTAATTAATTAATAATAAAAGCTGTGGTACATTTACACCATGGAATACTATGCAGCTTTAAAAAAGAAGGATCTCTTACCCATTGAGACAGCATGGAGGAACCTGGAGAGTACTGTGCTAAGGAAAATAAGCCAGTCAGAGAAAGACAACTATCATATGATCTCACTCATATGTGGAATCTAATGAACAAATTTAAATGGTGAACAAAATAGAGCCAGAAACACAGAAGCATGGAACGGACTATGCAATCTCAGAGGGAAGGTGGTCAACCAAAGAAATTGAATGTATATATGCATAACCCACCTATAAAGACAATAGGATGGTAAAGGCCTACGGCAGGGGACAGGGGCTAACTAGAAGGGATCACTGGGGAGAACAGGGGACATATGTAATACTTTCAACAATAAAGATTTCATTTTTTTAAAAAAGCTTATTTTCTAGGGATTTCTTTTGTTGATCCTTTACTCATTTTCTCTACACATACTTCATAGATTTTATGTTTTTCACATAAGCTTATAGGTAGCTCTTAAAGGTTTACTAAGCCCAGATCAAGTTTTCTTTCTAAGATTAGACCTTTTCATGAATGTTTATGCTATCTTTATTTATAACCACTAAAAACTGGAAAAAATATTAACTATAGAATGAATAAACAAATTATAATCTAAATATATAGTGAAATATTACTCATCTTCTAAAAATGCTCATACAGCATCCATCGGTTTCAAAAGCATCATGCTCAGTGAAGGCAGTTAGACACAAAACTTTGTATACTATATGATTCTATTTTTATGACATTCTGGGAAAACAAAAGTTTAGAGACAGAAAACAGTTTAGTGTTCTCCAGATGTTGAGTGACTATAAAAGGGATTTACTATAAAAGGACATAAGAAAATATATCAAGTAATGAATGTCTTCTTTAACTTGATTTTAATAGTGGTTATAAGACCATATATTTGTCAAGCCATAAAATTGTACACCTCATAAGAGAATCATTTTATTTCATGTAAATTATATCTTAATACTCTGTTGTTTTTAAAGAATCAACATATCAAGTATTGAATTCATTATCTTCATTTCCTCAATCTTTTTCTATACCTATATTTTAAATGTAAACTTATACCAATTACCCAGTTAGATAAGGAGAAATTTAAAGTCATTTTTAATTCCCCTTCTTTTCTGACATCCCACATCACCAACTCTTGACAAAGTAAATCTCTAAAATACACCTTTAAACTCATTCTCTTCTTATAGTAAATGACCAAGTGTAGTCCTCATCTTTTCTTGCTTAATTAAAGCAAAAATTTACTGAAGTCACCCCATTTCTACTTTTATCTCTAGCACTCATTTTGTATTACCAAAACTTGTATTAGCACAATTCACAACCTTCTATTTCCTGACAAAAATCTTTATTATATTTTTGATATCTATATTTACTAATATTACCCTGAATGTATATGTAAGTTTTATGAGACAGAATGGATTATTACTTATTGAAAAATCCTTACATTTTGATTGAATTCTGACCAGAATATTTTTTGAAGTCACTATTTTTTTTAGCCCTTTCAAGTACAGGGTATTTTGTGTGTTGTTTTTTTCAGTCTCTATAAGGAGATGTAGTATCTGTTCTTTTTTTTTTCTGTATCTGTTCTTATTGCTATCCTGTTACTTCCATATCATTTTACCTCATTCTGTAAAACAAAATTCCACTTCAATGAAGTAAGGCTATTTTAGCTATTATACCCATTTCCCACTTTTAATCCTGCCATTTCTTGACCTACCATCTATTTTTCTTTTATTAAACTATATTTTTATTGATTTCAGAGAGGAAGGGAGATGGAGGGAGAGATAGAAACATCAATGATGAGAGAGAATCATTGATTGTCTGCATCCTGCATGCCCCCAACTGGAGATCAAAGAGGCAACCTACACTTGTGTCCTGACCAGGAATTGAACCATGACTTCCTGATTCATAGGTTAATACTCAACCACTGAGTCACACTGCCAGTCTTTCCACTGTGGCTGAAACCATTTTCATAATTTTCCTGGCATTCTGAAATAATTCCCATACTGATTTTTGTTCTTCTGCTCCTACCCTTTTCAAATCACTCTCCACACAGAAGCTAAAACAGCAATTGTTACACGGCTGAAAACTTTTCTGTGGCTGTTTCTTGCACTTAGACATTAATATGCACTGGTCACCTTGAACTAAACCCACTGGCCAGGCTCTTGATCAACTTCTGCCTCAGTACACAACATTTGCTCCCTGGATCTCCAGCTCCAGGTCAATGTGTCACAGGCTATAATGGCTTTTCAGTTATTAGAGTATAGTAAACTCTCTTCCTCTGCTGAACTTTAAGCTTGCGTTCATTCTGAACACATTTTTCCTATGGATTTTTGTCCTTCAATGACAAGAATAGACATTTGTTCTCCTTAAAGACCTTTTATAAAGAAGTCCTGACTTCTTCCTATTATTCTCAGTAACAATAGTCTCATTATTCCTTTCATTGCATGTATCACAATGTGAAATTTCACTTATATAAGTTCACTTGTTTATTGTTTATCTTCTCATGAAGATGCAAGCTCCATGAAGGCAGATATATTAAAATATGTCATGGATGTGGCAGTAGCTGCATATTAATTAGCATACGGTGACCCTCAACAAATGTCTGTGGGATAAACAAATGGTCTCTATTTTCTCAATCCTATCTCCATTCAGCCAATGGAGGGATAAAATTTTTAAATGGTTCCCAAAGATCAATAACTTTTTAACCTCACCATATCTCAAAGGTGGAACACATTTCCACCTATTTCAAACATCCTATATGTTTAGAGGCTTAGGTAATTTGATTAAATCCATCATGTAATTCTGAAGCATCACCTTCTACATCTATCTCACACTAGCCATACTGAGCTAGAATCAGGAATTCTTAGCAAAATTTACTTTATTACTTCCCTATTGAAAATCCGTTAGTGGCTCCTTAAGATGACTATCAATGATCAGATCTATGTTTATACAACCAATTTCAACTCACCACTCCCTGCTCATGCTGTAACCTACAGCATTACAGTACTGTGTTCAGTACTCACACATTCATACACACACACCTTCCTGTAATTTAATGGTTTTGAGTAGTTAAATATAACAATTATTTGCTTACAGGGTAATTTGATCCCGTTTCTCAAATGGTTGTCTTTATATCTTATTCATTGACATATGGATTATTTATCAAGCACCCTAAAGCAATAGATTTCTCAGTCACTTTCCCTATTCCCCACCTCATTACACCTCACAGCAAGATTATGTTATTTTGTAGAGGCATAGATAAGGGAAAAACTTTAAAAAAAAACCTCCTCTGCTAATTCTTTATTATTCTGCCCTACTTAAAAATCACCAATATAGACCCAACCTTAATGGACACTGGTATATTGGAACAAAGTAGAAAAAGCCAAAAATCATTTTGCATCAGGAGATGAATTTAATAATTACTTTTTTCTTGCCAGCTAATTTTTCTTCCGAATTAGTTTACCTTCATTTAAGTAGCTGACCCTCTAATTTGCATCATCTTCTAAACTAATTTATTAATGATAAAATATTTATAGAATGTCTATATAATGTAATGGTCCTTATTCTATGTGCTGATGGTATAATGATGAGCACACAGACACCATCTCAGGGGGAGGGAGGTAGAAAAGGGTATGGGGGATGCTAAATAGTGATGGGGGAAAAATAAAAGATTAAAAAAGTACATGGTACCTATTATCAATAAACCAAAACATAGTAGGGAGTCATACATTAATCATATAATCACAGCGGTGACATATAATCATGAATGGAGATAGACTTACTGAGGGAAATAATCACAGTTATATGAGGAATATATCACATACTGCTGACTGATACTGGAAGTCACTGTAAGCTTCCTGAAAAAATAATTGGCTGTTATATTAAGAATAAATAAGTTAAGAGGGAGGACTAAGGAGATGTGTCTTCCAGAGAAAAATAGTGTATACAAAACCCCGTGGTTGAAATGAACAGGAAGATCCCAGGGAATCAAGGTCAATGTAGTGAAAACCAGAAACCCAGGTGGGAGGCCGGAGACTGCAGGAGTAGTAACGAGTCAGACTATTGGGTTCTTCTCAACTATTATAAAGATTTGGGCCCCTTTTTCCTAAGATCAATGATATCTCATTAAAAATTTTTAAGCTTAGCAAGTGTCTCTTGATTGGTATTTTAAAATTTAGGTTGCAGGGGAAAGACAGGATATGGAGAGAACTGTTATTGGTCACTTATGTATTCTAGGCTGTGTTGGTTAATTTCATGTCCCAACTTATCTGGGCTCAGGGATGCCAGATAGCTGGTAAAACATTATTTCTCAGTGTGTTTGTGAGGGCATTTATGGAAGAGATTAGTATTTCAATTGGTAGGCTGAGTAAAGAAGATCACCCTCACCAATGTTAGCGGGCATCACACAATTTGTTGAGAAGCTAAATAGATTAAAAACCCAGACCAAGGACAAATTTGCTCTCTGTTTGAGTTGGAACATCCATCTTCTCCTCCTCTCAGATATTTCTGTTCCTGGTTGTCAGGCCTTTGAATTCAAACTGGGGTTTACATCATTAGTGGCCTAATTCTCAGGCCTTTGTACTTGGATTGAGATTTATAACTTCCCTGTGTCTCACATCTTTTGATTCAGACTGAATTACACCACTTGCTTTCCTGATTCTCCATCTTGCAGATGACATGGCATATCCTCAATGTGTGTGTGTGTGTGTGTGTGTGAGAGAGAGAGAGAGAGAGAGAGAGAGAACCCTGACTAGTACATAGGCAAATGAGAAGGGTAATCTGGATTATCATGGTGGAGATAAAAAGAACTAGATTGATTCATAAAATATTTAGTAAAATAGATTGGTTTTGATACTGCAGTTGAGGGAGTGAAGGAGTGAAGGAATCAGAAATTGTTCTCAGTGTTCTTTTTTTTAACAAATAAATTAAGATGTCATTTTTCAAAGTGGGCAATAGTTTGGGATAAAGAGTTTAGATTTCTACCTTATGAATTTGAGATGCTTTGAGACTGTCAAGTAGCTATGTTAAGTTAGCTGTCAGACAGGTCTAAAACTCAGTGAAGAGGATTGAGTTGGAGATAAATATTTAGGGTCATCATTTTGTATGTGACACTCAGGCTATGGAATGGATGAGGTTGCCTAGAAAAAGAATATGGAGTAACAATAGAAGAAATGCTAGACTAAGCTCTAAGAAATTCAAACATTTAAGAGCCAGGTATAGGAAGATAAGCCTGAGAAGAAAGAAAATAAAGAAGGACATAGGGAGTAATCACTATGAAGCAGTATTTCCTGGGATGACATTGCAAAAGTTTAAAAAGAGAGTAAGTATAAGATTGGGTCAGGGGAGAAGAATTTCAATGCATTCTGGAGATGATGATGATGATGATGATGATGATGATGATGATGATGATGATAAGGAGTAGTTTAGTATTATTGGAAGTAGCAGAGGAAAATTTGGATTAAAAAGAATGATGATTTTAATTTTAAATGTCAAATTCTAAGTCAACTTTGGAGGTTAAGAAAAAAAAAATAACGGCTCCAAACTATACCATTCACAGTGGCTATAGATTGCTTCCAAGAAAGTTGTCTGAGGATGACACAGTGACATAGATCTGAATTAAAATGAGAAAGGGCAGAAAGCTTGAAATAAGATGAAAAGTAAACTTTTTTCAAAGGAGAAACAATTAGGATATAATAACCTGTTTATTTCAAGTATTGCCCTCTTACGAGAAATATAGCAAAAACAATTTAAAAACTTGAATATATACATCTTTAATTTTCAAAGACATTAAACTTTATTTTTTTAAAATTGTGGATAGTTACACCCTTTTTTCTGTCTATACTTTTGTCATCAAAATCTCATCTAATATCTATTGACACAGGAAGAAAAATCACACAAAAACTGTCTGTCACATCAGTTTTGTTTGACTTTCAAGAAATAGAACATTGCTTTGAAATCATGTAAATGTTACCAAGACATCTGAATACAGAGCAGCATTCTAAAGAACTAAATTGCATACCAGGGGTTAGCAAAGAACTGTAGATGATAACTAGTATCTCTACTGGAAATCATAGTCTAGAGTCAAGGCAAAGAGTTTTAAGTGCATTAACACCAGCGTATTTTCTCAGAGCCCCAAATACACCATTTTCTATATTCATTGTTATGACCAAACAATTTCAGAAAACATGGAGAAAATACTTTCTATTCCTATCACTATTTTTTGCACTATTCTCAAATATCAATAGGTAAAATTGTATACAATCATTCATGACAATTGTTAGGATTTGTTTAAAAGCAAACCCCAAGTTCAAAAGTAAAGTTTTGGAGAAATGCTTAACAATATTCATTTGCTTAACAAACTAAGAAGGAATATTGAAATATAAAGGAAAAAACATCCCTGGAGATCAAGGTAAGTTACAGCATGTACAACCTCTGTTTTGAAAAGTAATTTATGATGATTGCTTCATACACATGGCCTATGGCCTAGAGGGTTTGTTGATCTTGCCTGCAGACCTCTTCTCATATGTTAGCATAAGAAAGTAAATAAACAGATAAATAAATATCATTTAAAATACATGAATTCTACAAAATTTGCACACACAGAAGAAATATTTTACTAAAACATGGAAAGTGGTAACTAAATAGAGTTTGTTTTTGTTCTGTTTTTTCTCTACAGGAACTATAAGCAGAAACAAAAAGAGGAAACAAACTTCTAAAGCACAGTAATAGAAATTAAACTTAACCAATTCCCTTCCTAAATGTCCACTGACATTCAAACAAAATATTGTTCATAGGGTTAAACAATATATATCAGAATTTTAAAAATATTTCATTGAGCACATTGTCACCAAATATCAGGATACAAACAATTCTATATGTGTATAATTAGGAAATGCCATGAGGTATAATTCTAATTTCTCTGCATCTTAGCTCTAGTTTTCTTATGACATTTCCTATGCTAATCTCTATTATAAATGAAAAACATTATGGATTTTCCTCAAAAAATTAAAAGTAGAACTACCATATACCCCAGCAATCCCACTTCTAGTTATTTATCTGAAGAAATCCAAAACACCAATTCAAAAAGATTAATACACCCCCATGTACATTACAGCATTATTTACAACTAGAGGCCAGGTGCATGAATTCATGCATGGGTGGGGTCCCTAGGCCTCGCCTGTGATCAAGGCCAATCGGGGCCATCTTGTCCTGTCTGGGTCTGGGGTATGGGTGAACCGGATTCAGGGCTATCAGGGCCCCAGTAGTAAGCTAACCAATGGCTAATTCTGTGAGGACTAGGTCTCCCTCCTCCCTCCTGTCTGGGCCCAGGGTGTGGGTGAACCAGATTCGAGGCTGCCAGGGCCCCACAGAAGGAAGATCTGGGTCAGTGCACATTTTAGCTACCAGTCTGATAGTTCCAACTGTTCTGGTCGTTCAGTTGTAATGGTCACTTAAGCATATATATATATACCTAAAGGGTATTATGCTAAGTGAAATAAGTCAGGCAGAGAAACACAAATACCATGTGATTTCTCTTATATGCAGAATCTGAAAAAACAAAATTAACAAACAAATAAAATTGAGCAGACTCATAGACACAGATAACAGACTGGTGGTTGCCAGAGAGAAGGGGAGTTGGGGGACTCAGTGAAAAGGGTGAAGGGATTAAGAAGTACAAATTGGTAATTATACAATACTCATGGGTATTAAAGTACAACAGAGAGAATAGTCAATAATTTGTAATCCTGTATACCTGAAACTAATATAATATTGAATGTCAATGGTAATAAAAAGTAAAACATTGAAAAAATTCAAAATAAATGGAAAAATATTTTTATATATATCCCTTTATTATAAAATTGTTTTACTAAAGTTCAGCTGTAAACACATCCTAGATGATTTCACAATAATTCTAGCTTTTCTATAATGCCCTCCCATGGATTATAGGTGGCACCTATGATTTGCTTCTAACCAGTAGAATATGACAAAGATAACAAGATGTCACTTCTTTGGTTGGGTTATTTTATATAAGCCCTCTATATATCCCTTTATTATAAAATTGTTTTACTAAAGTTCAGCTGTAAACACATCCTAGATGATTTCACAATAATTCTAGCTTTTCTATAATGCCCTCCCATGGATTATAGGTGGCACCTATGATTTGCTTCTAACCAGTAGAATATGACAAAGATAACAAGATGTCACTTCTTTGGTTGGGTTATTTTATATAAGCCCTCATTTTATTAGACTGGACAAAGAGACTTTCTTATTGGCCTTGAAGACATAGCTGTTATGATGTGAACTCTCTGTGGAGAAGGTCATGTAGCAGGGAATTGAGGGCTGCCTCTAGGTGCTGAGAGCCCCGGCCCTATGACCTCAAGAAACTGAATTCTACCAACAACATGAATGAATCTGGAGGAGGACCCAGCTGAAAACTCGTGAGACCCTTGATACACTCCTGACCCAGCCACAGAAACCGTGAAGTAATAGAAGACTTGTTTACTCACTAAATTTGTTATTCAACATAGAGAACCAACAGATTTTTGTTGTATCAAAATGATGTCAGGTATCTAATTATTCTGTTTCACTGGAGAAAATTGAAGCAGTCAAGAGTTTATCGAAGTGTTTTACTCACGGCCCTACTGAAACTTTTCTACTGTGGCATCTTTTAAAATGTATTTTCTTCTGCTTGTCTCCTGATGACTTAGGAAGTAATGACTCACTTACACATACATGGATTTTTAACCTTGTAAAGTTGAAAGGTTTAGAAAATGTTAAGAACTCCTAAACTTCAAAATATAATAAATTTAAAACCCAGATGAAAGAAGTCATATTCCCAGTCATTTAAAACAGAAAGTTGGAAATCCTATCTAATAAAGAGGGAATATACTAATTGACCCTCACACCATCGCAAAGATGGCAGTGCCCACAGCTAATAAGGAAAGAATATGCTAATTGACTGCCCTGCCCTCAAAGATGGCGGTGCCCACAGCCACAAGATGGCAGTGCCCAGTCCACTCAGCTCTGCTGGGGTGGCAGGCATGCCAGGCCCGCCTGCCTCTGGAGTCCCCCAGTCCTCTCAGCCTCCAGCCTCCCAGGACCACCTGAGGCTCAGGTAACCAGGGCAGGCCCAGGCTTGCGCTGCCAGCAGTGGCAGCAGCAGGGTTGTAATGGGGCATCACCTTCCCCTGATCACCGGGTCACCTCCCACCCCTGAGGGCTCCCAAACTGTGAGAGGGAACAGTCCGGGCTGAGGGACCACCCCCCTTTAGTGCGTGAATTTTCATGCACCGGGCCTCTACTATCATAGAATCATTGTGCAAAGATTTTTAAGATTAGATAGATGATGATGGATAGATACAGATATATAGATCGATGCATATATATCACAATTATAACATTAAAATACAGATTGTCCCAAAAATACTAGTATAGAAAAACATTTTTGAATAATTATAAAGGCAGCATTTATTAAAATACATTTCATTTTCAAAATTATACTATCACTGCTAAAGTGTGTATACATTTTTTGGGACACCTTGTATGTGGTCATTAGTACTATTGAGCTGAGAAGGCTTTATAAAACAAAACCTTCAAGTGCCTGCAACATTATCCATAGGTCATGAAGCAGGGAGTGGAACTACAGCAACTTTGATCAACATGGTTATCATGATGTCCATATGACACTATTGAGATCCCAGCCATTTTCCTAGCAGAGGTAGTCCTTAAATCTCTGCAGCATCACCAAACCTGATATGAGTATTCTCCGTCTCCAAGAATTAAAAGTATAGGTCAAGTTCTGAACACCCATAGATCCTGCATAATGAGGTGCAGCTGGCTTGTTTGAAAGCCTGCATGGGGAGTCCAGCAAATATATATAGTGTAGTTCCTTATATTTCCTTGGCTTTAACCTATAACTTATTCCATCTGTCACTGCTTAGCTTTACCCAATAACAGACTTCCTCATAAAAAGGGAGAACTTAATCAGGTTTGTGAAGTTTTCTGAATCGTTCTAGAAGGTGAACCCTTGTATATTGTGATCTAATCCAGGACTCTGCACCATTTGTGCATAGTACCCAGACACTAGCATGGAATCAGGCACTTTTGTAGTTCCTCATGACTTCAGGATAGTCATGCCACTACCTAATGGTGCTGGCCACTCTCATGAGGGGGATATTTTTATTCACTCATTCAACTCTAATTTGTCCCCCATAGAGCCACTGAGTTTACTATCTCAAATGTGGTGTTTTCATTTGTCCCCTTTTCACTCCATGCTATATTAATGGGGTTTTTTATCCTCTAATAAAGGGATTGCATCATAAGAAACAGCATTGTTTATTATGCTAGCCCACTAAAAGCTTAGTCCACTACTATGTACAAATTTGATACTCAATAACTATTTGCTTTAATGAATAAATACATGTTTGTTTACAGACAATCTAGGAAACATTAAGTTTCTGAAGCTTAAGTTTCAATTGTCAATCTTTATGTTGAGCCCTAGACTAATGAAATGTTATATTTTAAATATAATATTTCTGCAATGCCAAATTTATTAGTATACACAATGTTTTTGTATACACAATGTTTTTGTCTGATTGCAGGTATCTTTGAAGTATATATTTTACAGTTGGAATTTCAGAATTTTTTTTCAAATCTTTCTGTAAATTGTCTTTAAGGTGATAACATCATTCTATCAGATGTATATTTACTAACTGAGTAAAAGTAAGAGCATTTCATGTGGTAAGTTAAATGACTTTGTAACCATGCAGTAGACCAAAAGTCCTATCTAATAAAGAGGGAATATGGAAATTGGCCATCACTCCATCACAAAAATGGTAGCACCCATAGCCACAAGATGGTGGCGTCCAGTCCCACCAGAGGAGTGGCAGGCAGCACAGCCAGACCTGCCCCCTGAAATCCTCCAGGCCTTTCAGTCCTGCTGGTGGCAAGCCAGCAAGTGGGCCCCACAGACAGCAGACAGCAGGGCCTGCTTGCCCATTGCCATGGTGTTGAGCAGGCAGGCCCTGCAGAGAGCAGAAAACTATAGGGAGGGGGCCTAAGCCACCAGTAGGACATCCCCTGAGGGCTCCCAGATTGGAGAGGGTGCAGGTTGGGCTGAGGGCACCCCCCAGCTCACGAATTTTGTGCACCAGGCTTCTAGTTTTAGATATAAAATAGTTTGAATAAATATTAGCATTAGAGTTAAGAAAACTGGTACTCAACCAGCAAGCACTGCTCATCTTGTGAACAGAAGGTTGCCCTTTATACCAAAACAAGCAGTTACTGTGCTTGCATTGAAAAGACTTGCCTTCAGAGACAGTGAAGTTAGCTGTTATTTTGGAATTTCTAGGTGAGGCGCTGAGTTCTTATTGCCGTGGGCCTTGCTGGCATGTCCCAGGGCTCACAGCCATGCCTCGCTGCGTGAGCTGTGTTTCACCGTGTCCGTCTGCCACAGAGTTGAAGGCTTCCTCCTCCAGTTGCCACCTCACATCTGCCTAAGTGTCCAGCTGTCATTGTCTTCATGCATGCCCTACCCAGAGGAGTCCCTTCTGCACAAGCCCAAGTGCATCCGCGCTGAGAAACTGACTGCATTCAAGCCCAAGGGAAAACAACAAGTTCAGGGAAAACACTGCAAAGTGACTGGTCTGAAATACCAGAGCAATTGTAAGTGGAAATAATAATTGAGCAAAGAAAGACCTGTAAAGTGGCGAAATGACTAGTTATCTAACATAATATATTGATATCTAAAGAAAAAAGGGTAATAAGACACACAATTTTTACACTTGGGTAAAGGGAGAACAGTAAATATATCTATGGAGTGAGCATTTTGATAACTGAATACAAAATAAAAAACAAGAAATAATAAACTATTTTTTAAAAAATGTGCCCAATTCAACCATTATTATAAGAAACAGATGTGCAAAAGTAAGAATTTAAATTTCTATATAAAATTATACAAATCTTACACCTGAAAGGAATTGGTGATAAGTCACCCAGAGGCTGTCTCCATATTGCTTCATAAGTCTCAATGCTCGTTGCCATCACCACCCCTCACAAAACATCTTGTATTATAAGGGGGAAAGGAACTCCTGTGATATAGTGTGTATCCCCTTGCAATTGAAATAAACTGACAGAAATAAATTTATACAGGGAAGGGCAAAGAGAATAAAATAAAAATCTAAGGCTTTTAGTGAAAAGAATTTTTTTTTGAAAAGAATTTTTTAACGTAAGTTTTTCAAGGCAAAGTGATTAAAAGCATGACACTGAAAGATCCAAAGGGGATTCTTGTTTCAAACAAGGCTGGAGTGTTAAAATATACATCTAGAAGAATTTGACACCTAAATTTCTAAAAGTTTGAATGATTTTCAATAGACCTTAGGCTAAAAATTTGTAATGAGAAATCAGAAGAAAATACCAAAGGGAAAAAATCAGCTTTAATAAAAAGGAATTTGTATTTTATTTCCATTAATTCATATTTGTTTAACTTTCTTAAATGAAGAATATTATTTACCATCACAAAAAAATAAGAAAGAATAATAGTTTATATCTACTAAATTGAAGTTTTCTGGTTGTCTTGTAAATAATGCCATATAAAATGTCTTTATAACTCAGTGGCATTTGATAAATATCACAGTGAAATAATAACCAAGCAATAATAAGAAAGCAGAACTATTTTTCTATAGTGCTATATCAGACACACAGTAAGTAGACATGGTTGCAAAGCCATGGAGACAGTAAAAATTAATGATAACCTCATAAATGTAGGGGACACAGTCAGCCCACCTATAGTGAGATTCAAAGTAGACAGTCATAAGCACTTTTTCCTAAATATAACTACCATGAATTACATGTCCAAAATTCCACCAGCGATATTCTCTCTATTACTTTAAATGTAATAAATATAATAAAAGCCTAAAATGCAAATCGACCAAATGGAGGAACAACTGATGGAATGACTGGTGGAACGACTGGTCGCTATGACGCACACTGACCACCAGGGATCAGATGCTCAATGCAGGAGCTTCCTCCTGGTGGTCAGTGTGCTCCCACAGGGGGAGTGCCGCTCAGGTAGAAGCTGGGCTCACAGCTGGCAAGCACAGCAGTGGTGATGGGAGCCTCCCCCGCTAAGGAACAGTGAGCCAAGCAGTAAGGAGCAGCAAGCAGGTGGGCGGTAAGGAGCAAAGGGTCCCAGACTGTGAGAAGGATGTCCAATCAGACATCCCCCAAGGGTCCCGCTACGAGCAGAAGCAGACTGGGCTAAGGGGATCACCCCCACCCCCACACAACAGTGCACGCATTTCGTGCACCAGGCCTCTAGTTTAATTTATAAAATCCTTGGGGACGAAAGTTAACAAAATGAAAACAAAAAGCACAAGCACAAACCTACAGAGTTTGTCTACTTGAGTATCTTAGAAGGATGGGGCATCCAAAGCAGAATAAGGAGGGATAGAAAGTGAAAAGGGATCAAAGATAAGCATTAAATATTGCCAAATCTTACAAGGCTGGAAGTGGCCTGTAGTGTATGGCATCCACAGTAAAAATGGAAGAATGGAACATTGAGAGAAGGTTCCTGTTAAGATGAAAATGCTAAACTCATTTCACCATTTTTCAAAACACTTTATACCATATTGAAGATACCCTTCAAATTATAGAATTTATAATCTGGTAGGAGTGTCTTGAGATCTTATAAAATCTCCTGCATCTTATTTATGGGAAACACAGATTCATTGTGACTTTCTGAGTTCATATATCAGTTAATTGTACACTGAAGACCAATAGCTCATTCTCCCAAGTCTGTAGATTCACAGCATATCTCACAATCTGTTGTTCTTCTAAGTTTTTTCATTAGATAAACCTGTTAATGTCAGTGATATCAGAAATGTTATAATCAGACCATATCACTGAGTTGTATCTGCACTACTGAACTGCTATCCAAAAGTACACTATTATTCATCAACTTGGAAAGGAATATTGCATTGCTATTTCATGAAAATTGTGTCTTAAAGTGGTAATACTTCCCACTTTATTTCTAACAATACTTGATGTAATCAAAGCTCATTTCAGTGGGCTTTTGCTTTCAAATTTAGAAAAGTTTTGTTTGCTGAAGTATTGTACCTATTGATTAAAAATCCAACAGAAATACTTGAAAACTAGTAAATAAATGGAAACTCTAAGTATTTGAATCATAGGTTGCTGCATTACTTATCATGAATTGATCATTTAGTTTCAGTTGTGACTGAAAAGTCTATTTTTTCCTCACTTTTCAAGTTGATAATGACAATAATAAGACAGCCACATGATCCAGTTGGACCAAAGTGTGTCATGTCTGAAATCTTGTACATACTTTTGTCTGGGGGTTGACAGGACTGTGCTACCTTGAGCTTCAGGGCTACACTTGGCATGCGTGGAATAACCACAGGAAATTTTCCTGATGTAGGAGCCACTTCATTGGTTGCTCTGGGAAATGATTCTGTACTCATAGTAGCTGTCCAGTCCTGAAAGAGTGATAAGGAGTATATTCATTATTTTGTACACTGGCCACAGAGTAACATCCTAAAAACAATAAAAAAAAAGGTTGTGCCTAAGTCTAAACTATAATCTAAACTGCATCCAACAAGATTGAAATTCATTCATTTGTACCACATCCCTGCATTCAACCTTTTATAAGTTTCCATAAGCAAACCATGTCTGCTTCATCCCACCTTGTCAAATATTTGAGTGATTAATTTCTTAAAACCATAGTGAGGCTTTATCTAAATAACAAAAAATAAAATAGATTGCACAGATGTCTTACAAATAAGGAAGTAATGCAAATAAACTAAAATTGTTGAGTTCTCTTGACCTCTGAACTCATTTAGCACATTGACAACCAGTGATGATGTTTTCTGCTATCCTGAAAAACTGAAGCCATTGGGTGACTTTTATATCTGTGTTCAGTTTCCCAGAATTCTCCATGACTCCACTGCACATAGTAATTCCTTTCAACTCTCACCTCAGAACTGATGTCTCCTCTCTATTCTCCACCACAGTTGAGATTGTTGTTTCAGTTCCTACCTTTCAGAAGCCATGGGTCTCACCATGGGTTTGTTTGTCTTACTTTACTCCTCCTTCAAGTGACACACATTGTCAAAGCAACCTCGGTACTTACTGACCGACCAGAGGGAGATATGGTTTCTATTCACTGCAAGTGAAATCTGCATCTGGTCCCTATTTTCTCTAACTCTTACCTTGTTATTATCAGAGTCCTCTGATAATCTCCCTGCCCTGATCTTCAACACCTTTCTTATATTTCTTATCTAAGAATTTTACATCATGTTCATTTAGTTACTCAACAAATATCTTCTAAATACTACTATGTGCACATTCTTCTAGATGCTTCAAAAACTGGCATCAGGTTTCTATCCAAGGAATGCACAAACCTTTGGGATCTATAATTCTAATGATGTGTTGATATTATGACCCAGGAGATTAAAACTATTTCTTGATATATCTCTTCATACATTTATCTCTAAAGGTACCCATTACTCTTAGAAGGTGTGGTCATTTGCTACAATGTAAATTTAGGGTCTGGTATAGTAGAGAGAATACTGGAAATAAAATTAGGCCATCATCTCTCCTTGGCTGGTATGGTTCAGTCAGTTAGGCATTGTCCTATGCACCAAAATGTTACCTACTGAATTCCAAGCCAGGGTACATGCTGGGTATGGGCTCAATCCCCAGGAGAGAGTGTACTAGAGGCAGGGAATCAATGTTTTGCACTCACTCTCCCTTTTCCCTTCCTCTCTCTCCAAAAATCAATTAAAAATATTTTTTTAAAATTAGGCCATCCCACTTCAAATCTTATCTCTGTAATTTTCTGGTTATGTGACTTGAACAATTCCCTAGTTAAGTGGTTGTTCCCTAAACATGAGTTAATATGACAGCTGTCTATTTAATTGTTATAACAATGCCCTAGTCACAGGATCATTTGAAAACTACTTGAAATACCTCATGAGAAACCCAACACATTACTGTTCCATAATAGGCACTCAATATGTGACTTTAGTCAAATTATCATCAAAGAAATCTATTTATTTTTAAATAATTTAAGACATAAAAGTTGCAAAAATAGCACAGCATACCTTTATATAACTTTCACTATAATTCTAAAACTATACTATATACTATTCTGAAATAAATAATAATTCATAATATATTTTTTTCTGAAACATTTGGAAGTTTCAGACATTAAGTCCTTTCACTCCTATATGCTTTGGCATGTATTTCCTAAGAATAACAGCATTCTCTCATATAACCACAATAGAATTATCAAAATTAGAAACCAACATATATATAACACTATCACCTAATCTATGATCTTAATCAAATTTTATCACTTACCTCATAAATGTTCTTCATAGAAAAGGGGAAAAATGTTTTCTTGTCCAAAATCTAATCCAGAATCATACATTTCATTTAGTTATGAGGTTACTTTAGTTTCCTTTAATCTGAAAACACAAAACAAAAGTCTTCTCTCTTTTTTGTCTTTCTCAATCTTCACATTTTAAAGAATATAGGCCAGTGATTTTGTAGAATGTTCCTTAGTTTTGATTTGGCCAAGGTTTTCTCACAATTCAGTTTAGTTTATACCCTTTTGGCAAAAACAATAAAACAAATAGACAAGCAAACAAACAAACAAACAAAAAAAAAAACACATGAGAATGATATCACCATTAATGGTGATATTAATTTTGATACCTAGATGAAGTTGGTGTGCCCAGCATTTCCACTGTGGAATTACTTTTTCTCCCTTTGTAATCAGAAAGTCTCTTGTGAGGAAGTTTTTTGAGGTTATGCAAATGCCCTGTCGCTCAGTATGTTTCTCCACTAGTTTTACTCTACAATGATGATTTGTACCTAAAGCAGTTATTATTTTGGAAGTTGCCAAATGGTGATGTTCTGATTCCTTCAACATTTATTCAATGTAATCATATGGCAGCATTTATTATTAATTGTAAACAATCTTTAAATTGTATATTCAACATGTGATATTAAGAGAAACCCCACCAATTTAGGAATTAGAGGAAAATGTTTCTATTTATCATAAACATCTTTTTACAAGCGAAGTAATCATCATTGAGATAGAATCTGGTTGAAACATAATTTTAGAACTGTATTAAAACCCCAGTACAAAGAACACTGGATTCTGACAATACTGACAGTCTCTAATAGGAAACAGGAGATTGGAACCCCCCAGTAACAAGATGAGTTAAATAACATTGAGTGTACCTGAGAAGTAAGATAAGGGTGTATGACTATATTCACTAACAAGTCTTATGGGTCTATTTTTCTTTCTTTTTAAAGTCACTCTGCTTCTGAAGAAATCTCTGGGCCTATCTTCATTGTGAAGTTCAAAAGAAATTTAAGACATCTTTTTATATTTTACAATTAGATTTGTTATTGGCACAATAGAGAATTCAGAATAGAAAATGCTGTATCACTAAGAAGATATGTAGAGACATTTTTTTCAAAGGTACTTCTCTACATGCTAGGGAGTTCTGGTTTTCTTCAAATTGCAATTCATTCATACTTTTGTTCCTCAAGACCTCTATATTTTGGCTATTATGATACCACTTTACCTCTGATTCCCAACACAAATTTTCTGAACAGCACAATAGAGTGTCAAATGAGTCATAAGAAAATTTCAAAAGTTTACTATATAAGTCAGCGTTCTCCAGAGAAACAGAACCAATAGGATACACATAGTGGTTTATTGCAGGAATTGACTCATGCATTTATGGAAGCCAAGAAGCCCCACAATCTTCCCTCTGCAAGCTGCAGAATCAGGAAAGCTAAGGATATAAATCAGTCAGAGTCCAAAGGCCTGAGAACCAGGAGTGCCAATGTGTGAGGGCTGGAAAAGATGGATATCCAACCTTAAGGGATGAGAGAGAAAATTTTCCCTTTCTTTGCTTTTTTTTGTTTTATTTATCCCTTCAGTGAATTGATTGATGCCCACCCACATTGGTGAGAGTGAATATCTCGACTCAGTCTATTGAATCAAATGCTAATTGCTTCCAAAAACACCCTCCCAGACAGAGCCAGAATAATGTTTTACCAGATATCTGGGCATCCTGTAGACCAATCAAGTAAGTTCACTCATAAAATTAACCATCACATTTAATGTTTTATGAAAATGGGAAATTTATTTACTTTTTGTATTGTTACAGACTGAATGAAAAGTCTTAATTACATATTAATTGTTGAAAAATTAAATTTATTGCTTTCAACTATTTCTATTAAAGCAAGCTCATTGGCCCTGCTAGATGCATTTTGCTGCCTATATAGACTAAAGATGATTTAGATAAGTAGATAGAGTAAAGCTCCAGTGGTCTAATAGGAGACCCAGTGTCCAGATTCAGCTCAATACTAATTAGATATGCAATCTTGGGTTAGTTAATAACCGTCACTCACCCTGATTATTTACATGTAAAAGGAAATAGGTAGATAATATAAACTCTTGAGATTTCTTTAAGACCTAAAATTCTAGTATTCTATAGAAAAACTGTTCTGATTCTGATTATATTTCCAAAATTGTAATTACATTTGTAATTAGTACATTGTGTTCAAATGATGATTTCTCCTTTTAATATACATTAAACCACTTATTCCTTTCATTTATTTAACTTAATATCCCATGTATATCTTTTTTAATCCTCGCCATGGATATGCTTATTGATTTTAGAGAGAGGGAAAGGGAAAGAAAGAGATAGAGAAATATTGATGTGAGAGAGAACATCAATTGGTTGCCCTCCATACATGTCCCACCCGGGATCAAACCCACAACGCAAGTACGTGCCCTGACCCAGAATTGAAACCGTAACATTTTGGTATGTGATTTGGTCCAATCAATTGAGTCACACCAACTAGGGCTAAGTCTATTATTTTTAAAAGATCATGTATGTATGTGTAACTTAAGGCTAGCCTAAAGTTTCTAGTTGTGGGGAAGCATGGTTGGAATGTCTGTAAGGATTCTCTAAAACAGTGGTTCTCAACCTTCCAAATGCCCCGACCCTTTAATACCGTTCCTCACGTTATGATGACCCTCAATCATAAAATTATTTTCGTTGCTACTTCATAACTGTAATTTTGCTATTGTTATGAATCGTAATGTAAATATCTGATACGCAGGATCTATTTTCATTGTTACAAATTGAACATAATTAAAGCATAGTGATTAATCACAAAAACAATATGTAATTATATATGCATTTTCTGATGGTCTTAGGTGACCTCTGTGAAAGGGTCATTTGACCCCCAAAGGGGTCGCGACCCACAGGTTGAGAACCACTCCTCTAAAAGGTCAGGGGCCTCTGAGGGGACCTTGCCAAAGGCGGTAGCTCTTACCTTGACTTTTCCAAACAAGTCTGATCCCCTGGGGTGTTTTGCTAGAATCTCTATGTTTAGTCTTTAGACTCAATCTTGTAGGAGCATGTGCTTTCTCAAGGATACTTACCTGCTGATTGGATCTAGAGGTTAATTTTAGTTCAAGCTGTTATAACAATAAAAGCCAAAGGAGGCAGGCAAACAGGGCGGCTTGGCGGCAATAGCCAAGTAGTGTCTTAGCCCTCTCTTTCACAGAAATGTGTGTTAGAGTAATCATTCATCCGTCATTCAGGGTCTGCAGGTCAGCCCTGGCATTCAGTAACTCTATATTAGTCATAATCAAAAATAAAATATAACTAATTCAAATCATCAACATCAGACCATGAGATTTTGTCATATTAGATATAGTCAGAATGTTTTCCTTTATATTAGCAAAAATTTGCATTATCTAACCAAATCTTTCCCTTTCCTTTTCTCATCAGACTACCTTCTGATTATAATTTGCTTCCATAAAAATTTGCTTTTATACAGGGATTGCACAAGCATTCTAATCTGCCTGACAATTCCTACAATATCAATAAAATGCATTTTGGTGAATATTTTGTTTTCATGTGAGTTTTATTAATATGAACCAACTGTTTCACATTTTGTTATCTCTAAAATACTGACAAAAATCAAGTTTCTATACCACTGGATTAGCAAAACTATCATACTTAGGCCCCAGTAAATTCATTAAGACAGTGCAACCTGACAATAATTGTCAGCAACCTTGTCCAGTGATAACTGCACTCAGGCATACATTTCTTTTGAATATGTTATTTCCTTTTTCTACATTGGCCATTTTTATAAACTTCAAGCCAACTTTTGGAGCTATTCAGGTAAAATGGGTCCTAGTAACTTTGGACCTAATTTTTAGAGACTTATGTGACAGAAAAATAGCATTAGCTAAAAGCCACTAAGAATAGCACACAAGTATAGACACATTCTATATAAACACCCATTTAGATAAATACATAGCTATCATCATTCATTTGGTTTCTATGTTTTGCCCTTTCTGTTAAACCCTTTGTGTCCTTTAAAATCAGTTAAAGCAACTATCAAATTATTAGCATTATCCCTACCTAAATCCTAGGGTTTCTTGACCTAAACCATAATGGCATGATCTTCTAAACGTTACAAGTCATTGAACTTCCTTACATGAAGGTTAAACTGCTTGAACCTTGGACTTCAGATTGTTTCTCCAAAATCCTTTTTCCAGGTGCCTGAACTCACTTCTTGTTGCTGCCAATAGCAGGCTCCAGGACAGATATATATTGATTGCTTCTAGGTGCCCGGTGCTTTGCAATGTCATATAAGTTAATTACTATTAGTAATAACCATGCCAAGTGATGAAAATTATTTATATTTTACATGGGAAGACACTGGAGATGAAAGAAAAATGATAGCTGTCCAGTGTATCACAGCTGATTTGTGGCAGATTCTGATTTGCCTGACTTCAGTGTCCATGCCCTTCCACTGTAAGAGGCTATCTCACAATGAGAATTCCATTTGCATGTTTGAAGTATACCTGAGCTATCTAAGAAAAAAATTGATCAGAGTTAGCACTACCCCCAAGACTTCACTTTGTCAGTTTGAGATTTAGTTACTTTTCAACACATTGTACATTATAGGCAAATAGTAACTATATAGTATGTGTGTGTTTGTGTGTACATGTGTGTGTGTTTCTGTGCAAAAGAAAATCAAGCTTTGAAGTGGGTGGGAAGAGATCAATCAATGAACTTGTACGCATATATCCATAACCCATAGACACAGGCAATAGGAGGGTGAAGGCCTGGGGTGGGAGGCGGGGTCAGGCTGGGAGAGGTTAATGGGGGAAAAAAAGGGACATATGTAATATTTCCAACAATAAAGGTTAAAAAAAAAACCAAGCTTTGAATTTTTGGAATGTCCTTTTGAAAAGCATTGTTGTAGAAGAGGTTTGACTGAGTTTAGCTAAATCCATTAGATGCCGATCGAATTAGCACAGTACACAAGTAACTGTGATTTGAGATGGTTCTGGAATCTCTTCTTGATTTGGGGATTGCCATTTACCCATGCTAGCAGGGAAGAATGATGACTGAGGTGTTTGTGATAGACAATGACCTCGTTAATCATTGTGATGGAGATACGGTTTGTTCCTTGCAGTGACTCATTATAGAGTGCATCAAATAATAAACACTGACAGCTAGCTAGTAGTGAGTGAAGACTGACAGATGGTCAATAAATTCAGAACTGGCCTATTTTTGTAAATTGATTGTAGGTTTGAAGGCTTTCAGTGCCTTCTCCACATCTTTAAATCACCAAAGCTGTCTTCCAGATCACCCAATTAAAATTTGAATACATAAAGTCCTAATATTTGAAAATGAGATATTTCTTACACTCTTATGCCATTGAAATTTACCCAATTGTTTTTACTAGGAAAAGAAAACATTTTTAGAATGTATGCAAAGAAAAAATACAGTGGCTAAATTGCAGATATTGTTCTATAAATGCCATGAAAGACTGATGTGAAATAAAATTATATCCATGAGATCCATAAAAGTTTTTCTCTGTTGAGAATTATTGTATCCAATCTAAATATGGACGTTAAAAAAGAAAACAAATATAAAGCTTAAGTAATGTGTGATAGTTTATAAAATGCATTTCACAAGTCTAGATATTCTGCCATGTAAGATGTAGTTACTATTGATAATGTAGTTCCCTGTTCCCACAACTTTCAAAATTGCATGAGTCTTATTTGAGGGGTTTTGGGAGATTTATAAAAAGCATGCCAATTTCAAAGCCCAGGGCAGTACATTCAATAAAAGCAACAACCTGCCTTCTGGGTCTTTCATGTTCAGACAGTCCTCACTGGCTACTATACTTTGATAGCTCCTTCTTCACAAAGCATAGATTATAAAATAATCTGTCCTCAAGAATAATGAGGAAATGCCCATTCCTTTCATTTTATTAACGGCAAGTTTATGTTAAATATCAGTTTCATTCTTAAATCCCCCAAAATACTTTTTCCCCATGGAGCCATGTGCTAAATCTTTTCTATTTGTCCTCTAGACATACACTGTCTGTCATGGATTGAATTGTGTCCCCTTGAAAAGATATGTCAGGGTTCTAATCCCCAGTATATGTGAATGTGGCCTTATTTAGAATTAGGATCTTTGCAGTTGTAATCCAGTTTAAAATAAGGACATACTGCATTAGGGTGGGTCCTAATCCAATATACCTGATGTCCTTATAGGAAAAGGGCGGAGATACAAGAGAGGAGAGCATCATGTGATGACAGAGGCAGAGATTGGAACACTAACAATCCAAGGAACATCAAGGATTGCCAGCAAACCCTCAGGAAAGGGAAAGGCAGGGCAGGAGTCTCCCCTCCAGGTTTCAGGGGGAGCTCAGTTCTGCTGAGTCCTTAACTTTAGACTTCTAACCTACAGAACTATAAGACAATGAATTTCTGTTGTTTTATGCCACCAAGTTTGTAGGACTTAGCCCTAAGAAGCTGATGTACTGTCCAGCCTGCCATATGCACAAGAATATGATGGGCTTCAACAATGGGGCTTCTCTCACATCTAGTTCAGTTTGGTCAAAATAAAGTACTTGCAGTGAATTCAAAGGCAGTGGGAAACTGAGGACGGGTGTTTATTCCCCCCAGCTGACCTGCTATTTGCTTTGACTGGTTGTTTCTCTCCCAAAGGCCAAACTATGCTCTCCGGGGTCTAGTAACTGCCTTGTCCCCTTTCCCCTGCAGGCTTCTGATGGTAGTAGCTGACAACTTTTACATTTATACTAAATACCCATTGCTGCATAAGAAATTGTCATAAACTTAGTGACTTCAAACAACAGATCCTATATAATAAAGAGGTAATATGCAAATTGACTATCACTCTAACACACAAGATGGCCACCCCCATATGGACACAAGATGGCCTGCAGGAGAGAGCAGTTTTGGGCAATCAGGCCAGCAGGGGAGGACAGTTAGAGGCAGTCGGGGGAGCAGTTAGGCATCTATCAGGCTGGCAGAGGTTGGTTAGGGGGTGATCAGGCTGACAGTCAGGTGATTGGTTGAGAGCCAGCAGTCCTGGATTGTGAGAGGGGTCCCAGATTGGAGAGGGTGCAGGCTGGGCTGAGGGATACTGTCCCCCTTCTCCTGCCCCCATGCACAAATTTTGTGCACTGGGCCTCTAGTGTTTATTATATCAAACTTTCTTTGGATCAGAAATCAGGCATGGCTTCCTCTAATCCAGGTCTCCCAGGAGGCTGCAGTCAAGGTGTTGTTCAGGGATGGAGCTCTCCTGAAAGCTCAACTAAGGAAGGATCTACTTCAATTCATTTACATAGCTGTTGGCTGTATTTAGTTCCTTTTAGGCTGTTAGACTGAGGAATGCAGTTCTTTGCTGGATATTGACAAGAGGCCACCCTCAGTTTCTTGCCATGTGGGCCTCCCCTGTGTGGTAACTTACTTCATCAAAGACAGCCATGGAAAGTGTTCTCTATCAGTCAGGATGCTTTGTAATGTAATCATAGAATTGGCATACTTTCAAAGTTGAGATATTCTATTGGTTATAAACAATTTAACCAAGGGGAGAAAATTACATAAGGCATTGACTATCGCAAGGTCAGGATCATTGGGAATCATTTTAGATGCTGCTGACCACACCGTCTCCTGCTGGAGTCCTTAAATCCAGACCTCACCTTAGTTACTCGTCTCCTCTTTGAGTGTGCCATCTGTTTCCTGCCTTGATACTATCTGATTGGAGGGTGATAAACAAAGTGTAATCACTCTTCTTTCTGTTCACTGTGATACATTATTTTCACTGTGAATAATGTGCTGGTTTCCAAGATTCACCCAAACTAAAGAGAGTTAAGTAGATTTCATTGCAGCAAGGGAAATCAGTGCTGGACATTCTCAACATATTCAATCATCCAGGCCAATATGATCTACAAATTTAACGATTTATCTAAGGCATGCCTGGAATAAAACTTTTTTTTTCTGAAATGATTTACATTGAGATCAAAGAAGAATTAGCTCATAAGAAACCGTGTAAGATATTAAGGACACAGGTGTAGTCAAGTTTGTGACTAGAACAACTAAAAACAGTGATCCAGATCAACATTAAGCATGATAATAGAGAAAAGACAGAAGTCAGAGTTGGAGGGGTAACACAAAATCTCACTTCCAAGTGATAAAAAAATACTGTAAACAAGTAAACAGGTCAAGAAAGGAGAAGATAAACATGCCCAGAGAAGCCTTGGAATGGGGACTACTGACAAGTGTGTAGGCAAGGCCATCAGCACACCCGGGAAAGAAGCCCACTTACATTTGGAGCAGGGGAAAGCCAGCTCCTGCAGTCATGTAAGCTCTCTGTGGGAGAAGCAGGCATAGTTTTAATGCTCTGTTAAAGAAAACAGGTAAGCCCTAACCGGTTTAGCTCAGTGGATAAAGCATCAGCCTGCAGACTGAAAGGTCCCAGGTTCGATTCTGGTCAGGGGCATGTACCTTGGTTGCGGGCAACATCCCCAGTAGGGGGTGTGCAGGAGGCAGCTGATCGATGTTTCTCTCTCATCAATGTTTCTAACTCTCTATCCGTCTCCCTTCCTCTCTGTAAAAAAATCAATAAAATATATTAAAAAAAAAAACAGGTAAAATGTGATTTTATTGTCCCTCTTTTGGGGGTATTTTTATTTCTCAAGTAAAAAACAAACAAACAAACAAAAACATTTCAGATCAGACATAGTTCCAGGAAAGAATACCAAATTAGAAGCAGAATACATGTCCTTTCTTGCTCTATATTTTCTTGAAGTATATTTATGCTTTATTTGACTTAAAATGCAAAAACCCCAATTTGCCATGTAATACAGAGCAACTCAATTATTTTTAACTTTAATTTCCCAATATATAAAATGAGATAATAACATCAACTTTGCCTACATCACTAGAATTTTGTAAAGATTCGATAAGACAATGAATTTTGAAAAAGTTCTTCTATCTCAAATTGCTTTAGAAGTAGCGAAAATAAATTATGAACAAGTTCAGGATAATCTATATCCTGGCTGAATACTACAAATATAGTAATAGTTCTGAAAATTCATGTGTGGTAAGTCACATTTACACCCCATCATTTATAGCCCTTGAGTAGCAGTAATTTCTGCTTCTACCTCTGACTTACATAAAGCCTTGACAATTTCTTCCTTTAAAAAAAATTGTTGAATTCAACATGCTGGTTCTGGCAGAAAGGAAATTCACTCCATTTATTGTTTTTCTCCACACTTAGTATTCATGAAAGAGATTGATTAAACAATTGGTATGTATATGCATTATCCATTGCCAGTTGACCTACAAAAAAACAAATATTACAAAATCAACAGTGTGATTAAACATAGAAAAGATATGAGAACATCCTGATCCTCCTGAAAATCATATTCAGCTATGCAACATTATCAAAAAAGTCAAACAAAATATCTCTGCAAGGTAACTCTATTATATGTTGTTTAATACCAAATAACTTTTCCTCTGCTGAAGAGCAGTCTCCCATCTTGGTCACTTCCTCTTTTTAGGGTTGGTGACCCCATGAGAGCACCAGGGACTTGTAGGAGGTGAAGAAGGAAGGAAAGGAATGAAGTATATTTATGCTTTATTTTTATCAGACAGTTCAATTGGTAATTAGGATTTTCTATAAATATTTATATTTTTAAAATATTTCTTTTCAACTATAATTTCATCATGTAGGAGTTTTTGAACTATATAAAATTATACTAAAAATGCCTGTGTATCAGAAATTCTGTTTTGTATTGTTACTGTTGTCTAACCATTGGGACACATAGAATGGAAGACAACTGGTTAGAATCAGAATTTTCTTTCATGAAATAAATTTACCTCATGTCCCTGAGGAAATTAGGTTTTTTTTTAATTCCTTGTTCTCTCCATTTATTAATTAAATATGAAAATAATCATCACTTTCAATAAAATGTGGTGTGTATTTTAATTGGTTAATTAAAAAAAAACAACATTCAATACTAGGCTATGTAGTCAGAGGCACTGATCATTTTCCCTTATTGTCAATTTAAAAAATGACAACAGCCAACATAACAATAGCTTTCTGGTGTGAATGAATCAAAATTATATCTTTTTGTTGTTACTAGATTGGAAAAAATATGTAAGATATATTTTGGTATGCCACAGAATTTTAATAATTAGTTTATATGTGCCATGAGATGCAAATGATTAAAAATCACTGTTCTGTTGTATTTCCATAACTATCTTATCTAATAAAAGAGAAATATGCAAATTGACCATACCTTTGTTACACTCACAAGCCACGTCCACCGGCCAATCAGAGTGACTATATGCAAATTAACCCAACCAAGATGGCGACCAGCAGCCATGGAACTGGAGCAAGCAGAAGGCTTGGTTGCCCGGCGATGAAAGAAGCCAAGCTTCCTATTTGCCCTGGCAGGCTATGGGCTCCACTCAAGGCAACAAACTGTCAATTATAGAAGACAAATATAACCCAGATACCTGCTTCCAGCCAGCCTCTACTGGGAGCTTGGGTGGCTGGGGGCTATGGCCAGCCTGCAAACAGCCATCAGCCCCTCACCCAGGCTGGCCAGGGACCCCAGCAGGGACGCCCCTCTCTGAAGGGGATGTGGCCAGCCTGAAAATGGCCCTCAGCCCCTCACCCAAGCTGGCCAGGCACCCCAGCGGGACCCCCACCCTGATCCAGGACACTATTCAGGGCAAACCAGATGGCCCCCACCCATGCACCAGGCCTCTATCCTATATAATAAAACCCTAATATCCAAATCAACCAACCTGCAGAATGACCAGTTGCTATGATGTGCAATGACCATCAGGAGATGCCCCCTTGTGGTCAGTGTGCTCCCATAGGGGTGACCAGGCAGATGTAATCAGCCAGAAACCGGGCTCACAAGAGCAGTAGTGGTGGTGGGAGCCTCTCCTGCCTCTGCTATGGCCAGGCAGTAAGGAGCAAGGGGTCCTGGTTTGCAAGAGGGATGTCTGACTGCTGGCTTAGGCCCGATCCCTTGGGGGGAATCTCTTGGGAGTATCGGGCCTACACCAGCAGTCAGACATTCCTCGAGGGGTCTCAGACTATGAGAGGGCACAGGCTGGGCTGAGGGACCCACCCCTCAGTGCACGAATTTCATGCCCCAGGCCTCTAGTTTAAAATAAAGGTCTAAAGCAGTGGTTGGCAAACTCATTAGCCAACAGAGCCAAATATCAACAGTACAATGATTGAAATTTCTTTTGAGAGCCAAATTTTTTAAACTTAAACTATATAGGTAGGTACATTGTTATTAACTTAATTAGGGTACTCCTAAGGTTTAGGAAGAGCCACACTCAAGGGGCCAAAGAGCCGCATGTGGCTCATGAGCTGCAGTTTGCCGTCCATGCGACTAAAGTAATTGTTCTAAAACCCAAGTGAGTATCAGAATCACATGAAAAGCATGTTAAAATACAGAATTCTGTGCCTTATCCTTAAAGTTTCTGATTTAGCAAGATTGAAGTGGCATCTAATAATTTACATTTCTAACAAATTCCTAGGTGATTCTGAGAAATGCACCACACTTTAAGAAATGCTGATCTCCTGCCTTAGCCGGTTTTGCTCAGTGGATAGAGCATCAGCCTGCAGACTGAAAGGTTTTGGGTTTGATTTCATTCAAGGGCACTTGCCAGGGTTGTGGGCTCTATCCCCAGTAGGGAGCATGCAGGAGGCAGCCAATCAATGATTCTCTCTCATCATTGATGTTTCTCTCTCTCTTTCCCGCCCTCTCCCTTCTTCTCTGAAATCAATAAAAATATATTTTTTAAAAAAGAAAGAAATGCTGATCTCCTGGCTGGATGGCTCAGTTGGTTCGGAACATCATCCCAATATGCAAAGTTTGCAAGTTCAACCCCCAGTCATGGCACATACAAAAATCAACCAATGAATGCCTATATAAGTGAAACAACAAATCAATGTTTCTCCTCCTCTCTTTCTCTCTCAAATCAATTACAAAATTAAAAGAATGACTGATCTAAAGAATAGCTTTTTTCTGTGAAAAAATATAAAATATGTAACCATCCTATATAATAAACCCTAATATGCAAATTGACCAAATGGTGGGCCTAAGCTGGTAGGCAGACATCCCCTGAGGGGTCCTGGACTGCAAGAAGGTGCAGGCCAGGCTGACGGACCCTCCCCGAGTGCATGAATGTCATGTACCAGGCCTCTAGTAAAATATATAAAGAATAAGTTGCAAATTTTTTGTCTAAAAAGTGGTTCAAATCATAGCAAAAAAAGGCATACAGCCTGAGTTGCTTCGATGAATTGCATGCTTAACAAGAGAGATGTCTAGCTACATTAGATCATTGTATCATAAACTATATTTTCTTGAGCACACAATGGCTAGTAGTCCAGCTAACTCAATAAAAACAATATTAACACTGTTACATTACCAGACAATCACAATCCCATTAGCATTAGCCTCTTGAAAGGTATTCCCAAGTTGGAAGTTTGCCAAACTCCTTCAGACAATTTCAATTTAAAACACAATGTAATTTGAAAATGGCCATATGGCAATAAATATGGCTACAAAAGATTGCACAAGCCTTTGCACAGCCTTCTTGGGTGATAGAGAGACCTGAACATCTAGAGATTTCCTTAATAGTACTCTCTATATATGTGAAACATATATCCATAATCCCTGGGTCTGTAACCACATAGGGATAAACATTCTGAAATTGAATAAACAAACATTTTATCACTCTAGTCACTTTTAATACACGAAGCCTTGCCTGTGCTCAGTAAGACATAAGTGGTAGGGATAAGAAAGAGGATTACAAGTATATTGTATAAACTGGTCACGATTTCTTCCACAAAAGAGATTGCTTACACCATTTTCTATATTTGGTGAAACGAAAGAACTAACTGACAACCTTAAAGCAGAAATATTTAAAACCTGATTGAATCTGAAGTGAGGTCTGTTCCCATTTTTCCTCTGCTGTGTACATCAGTTAGGAGACTAAAGTGAACTTCTCATAATAAGAACTAGCTGTTTTATTCTTGCCGTTTAGCATTACCCTTCAAGTACCGCCACCTGCTCAGACAATCAACATGACTTTCTATGACTTCTCAATAAATGAAGCTCAATGCATGAACCCAAGGGTACTGTCAATCTAAAATATCGATATGAAAGCCTGAATTGCACATTTTATGATCAGCCAACTGTACTTAAGCGGCAGCCATATTTCGAAGAGAGCCATTTTCTTATCTTTTAAAATCATATTTTACTTTGCCCTGTCACCAACGTTAAAAACCTATCATTTTGCATATTAAATGCAACATTACTAAAAATTCAGCATCATAATTTTGGAGCTCTACTTCTACCCAAAGGAATTTCAGAGTTATTATTTCTTTCTAACAGAAATTTCCAGAAAATAGCATTAGGGAGTTTTAAAGTGTCTTCATAGAAGTGTGCCTAAAGAATATGAAATTCGCACATGTATATCCCATGCTACTAACTCTATGCTAATTCTGTCAACTGTTCCTCTTTATTAAGACGTTTATGTTCCTCATATGTTTGGGGGGGAGGGGATTAGGACACTATCATTTGACTCCTTTCAGCCTTTTGTAAAGTTATATAAGATCATATTGCATAATCCTCTACCATTTACCTAGCCTTTGTGAACATGAGAGTTTGTCAGGTAGAACTTTCTGACTCAATACCACCGGATGAACAATAAGTCAGATGGTGCTGTTTTAATTTGTATTTTATGCTTTACCTAAGTCAAGTTTTTAAATATTCAACCTGCTACGATAAGAGAGGCCTAAACAGAAGCTAAGTCAAAATGGACTGTGGTACGGCTAAGGTTGTATTTTCCACCATCATAAATGTGAAATGGTTCTGTTCTGACCATGTCAGTTGAAAATGCCAACTCAAACTACCTGGAGCAAGGTTACTGCCCCCACTGTAACTCAGCTGCTATTCTTGCCTGTCACAGTACTGACCTTAGAAAGTTTAAACAAAGGCACAGAAAGAGAGAGAATTTTACAACAATGTCATCAGTAAAACGTGTGTGAGATAGTAGATGGTCATAATGCCCTTCTGATATAATAAATTAACATTAAAATGTAAAGGCAGTGGAGAACAACCTGGATTTGTGACTAGGATCTATTTATTGCTATTTATTGAAGTCTCTTCACTTATGTGAGCTTCAGTTCTCATCATAAAAGGAGAAAGGTGAGCACAATAATGTCTCCTCAAAGTACTGATATGGGAATCCAAAAAATGTATTTTAAAATATTTTTAAATCTCTACATAAATATTAGGCTTTTGACTTTCCCCACTGCAGTTTTCTCTTATTCTCTTGGAGAAACAGTCCTGTAGACAATCTTGAAAGTCAATTATGGCTCCAATGGCTACTCATGTTATGGTGACTGCTGTATTTTCATATCCTCTTTAAACTTCTATCCCATCCCAGACTAGATGGCTACCACATAGCTGTACTCTAGAGTCATTTTAAGGCTCCTCAAGCTCCAAATATCAAAACCAGAATCCACTTTTTTTCCTCTTAAAAATCTACCAATTTTCCTGCATTCCCCTTCTTGGTGACTAGAACCACCTTTCATTATTATTCGATTCTCTCTTTACTCCATCTGTACCTAACTGTTCACCATCCCTGTTAATTCTATATCATTAATATTGCCCCATACCATATTTTTGTATCTTCCACTATTGACACTATAGGGCAGGGGTGGGGAAACTTTTTTCTGCCCAGGGCCATTTGGATATTTATAACATCATTCTCAAGTCATACAAAATTATCAACTTAAAAATTAGCCTGCTCTATTTGGTCAAACATTTAATTAACTCACTCCTAAGCCCTTGGCAGGGCAAGACATCCCTTCCCCCCCCCCCCACTGCTGTAGGGGATCAGGACCTCACCTCTTCTCTCCTGAATTAAAGGGAATATTGCTCATGGATCTCCTTATGCCCCATTCCACTGTTAACCTCAGCAGTGCAGTCAAAGTGCTCTTATTACACACACATCTGGTTAGATTATTCTTTGCTTAAAATCCTCCATTAACTGGTAAGCATCTTGAGAGTGAAACATGAATTCCTGCATGTGACTTCCAGATCTAGCTTCCTTCTAGAGCTACCTCACCTCCAGTGAGCTCCTCACCATTCACGCCTTAATTTCCAGGCATTTGAAAGGAGATGGTCTCCAAATGCACCTCAGAGTTAAACCTTTCCTTTCCATAGGCCTCTCCCACTCCCTTACCCTTCACATCTTATTCTTGATGAAACATTAGATCTATGTTCTTCCCAGGAGGTGCTTCCAGGTCGCATCCTTAGCATTCAAACACATTCACAGTTCTATAATTCCTGCTTTGTTCTTTGTCTCTCTCAATTAACATCCGAGGATTAATTTTTCTTTTAGTATTTCCATTACCATTGTCATCGTGGTCCAGAATATTATTGATGTTCAGTAACTGATTGCTGAAGAAGTACATTTTTACCTAGTCATTTTCCTCCCTTATTCTTTAATTTGTTTAAAAAAAAATGTCACTACAAAAACGAACACCATTTTCCCTAAGAACAGGAACAAGACAGGGATGCCCCCTCTCACCACTCCTGTTCAAAATAATACTGGAAGTGTTAGACATTGCAATTAGGCAAGAAGAAGAAATAAAAGGCATCCAAATTGGAAAATAGGAAGTAAAACTGTCCTTATTTGCAGACGACATGACATTATACATACAAAACCCTAGAGACTCCATCAAAAAGCTACTAGACTTAATACATGAATTTGGCAATGTAGCAGGATACAAAATTAACCCCAAGAAATCTGATACAGAATACAG
>NW_006300365.1:1910146-1930429 GCF_000327345.1 Myotis davidii | reverse complement strand
ATAAACGCATTTTTTTCTCTTTTGTTGTACTTTTTGTTTTTGATCCTTTTTTAATCAAATAAACTCATAAAAATCTTTACAGGTTTGGACTTTTCTTACATTGACAGAATTGAGGTTTTAGATGTGCCATATGGTTTTTGTAGGCTTTCCGGGCCTTTTCTGAAATTCACGTCTTTTAGAGACTTTTAAAATCTCTTAAAACTTTTAAAGTCAACCTTTATAAACTTTTGAACAATTATAGATACAGAGGCAGAGCTGCCTCAAACAGATTGTCAAACTGCAACGGGAAGGCCGGGGAGGGTTGGGGGGCAGGAGGTAGGGGGGTAAGAGATCAACCAAAGGACTTGTATGCATGCATATAAGCATAACCAATGAACATAAGACACTGGGGGATAGGGGAGGCTAGGGGACTGTCTAGGGCGGGGGGGAAAATGGGCACATATGTAATACCCTTTATAATAAAAAAAATTAAAAAAGTCACTAAATTATTTTAAGCAACTATGTTACTGATGTCTGTCTACTTAGCAGAAATGCTACCTATGTATACCAAAACAAAATTTTGCTATTAAGGTCACATACATATTTGGAGTTAGGAATTCCAATCTTAGGGATATAAGTTGAATCTTTATTCAGTTGTATCATGATTCCAGTTAAAGGAACACTGTCTGATTTCCAGAACATTGAAATGAAAATTACCAAATAGCCTTGTCTCATTCTAAGCAGCACCGAAGGTTGAGAAGGTCTTTCTTTAGAGAAAGATGACTCGATGTGCTAAAATCAAATCTGACACTTGAGATTTCTTTGATGCTTAGGAACATTTATCTTCTACCCATTAACTTTGCAAGTCTAAATGATGATAAATTTAAAGTGGGATAACGGTTCTCTTATTTAAAGAGATGCATTTTGTACTACAATATGCCTATTTTATTTCATATTTATTCAGAATTTCTATACTACAAAAATTCTCAGTTTTGTTCTGTTTTATTTTCTTTAGTTGGTGCAGTAAATGGTGACAACGTCTAAGTCATTGTTAGGGAAAGCAGAACATACTATCATAAGGAAGATGCTTTTTAAAGTCCCTCCCTTAGTCTATAAAATGATTTTCAAATGAAGCAAAAGAAGGTAAAGGAAGCCAGATAATATGAAAAATTCCTCTTCAAGGTGCACAAACATATAAGCAAGACAGAAATAGGAAAGTAAGCATAATTAATGTGGTCCACAAAGCATGTTAAAATTGACATGAACAATTGGAGGTCAAGGCTCAAATATATTGATGTTTTCTATACATAGTTTTTATGTTTCATCCTCCTTTTCATCCCACCTCACACTAATGCCATTCTCCTACAAAATTCTGCCCCTTCCAATGAAAAATAAATATGTTTATGTAAGGAATCCTGAAATTCAATTCATTCTCTTTAAAGATCCAGCCGAAACCGGTTTGGCTCAATGGATAGAGTGTCAGCCTGCGGACTGAAAGGTCCCGGGTTCAATTACTCTCTATAAAAAATCAATAAAATATATTTTTAAAAAAAATAAATAAATAAAGATCCTTTGGGGGGTTGGGGCGGGGGAGAGAGAAGAGTTCACTCTACTTTTATTCACCCTCAGAAAAAAATAAAAGTATTTTAAATAAATTATTTTCCTGTCATCATAAGTTCAGGGCTTTGCCTTCATACAAACACAATGAGTATTTAAATTTCCTTTCACACATTTACTGGGCAATTTAACATCTGTCTTTTTTTAAATATAATATCATGGTCATTCTCTGTATGAAATCAAATATGTTTTAATGTATGAATATACAAACCAAAGTCCTTAAATTCTTTTTTTTTCTTTGTGTTTTTCCCTTATGAAGGTCCCACTAAGGTGCTGGGATGAAATTCACGGGTGGTGAAGAGCTCTGATAGCAGCACCAGCTGGCTCCCAGCTTCCAGCAGCCCAGCCGCTGCCAAGCTGGCCGCTGTTGGAGCAGCGTATGCACCGTCACGCGTGGAAAGGCTGCTTCGTAAACCTTCCCTCCCATCAGCACCGAGGAACTGACTGGACTACTATCATCAGGCTCCTTAGGGGTGGCTCTTTTTTCCCTACTGACCTTTAAACCCCAACACAAACGCGAAGGGGAGAGAAGAGAGAGCAGAAGAAGGGAGGAAGGATGAGAGAAACACAGTTGAGGAAAAGGGGTGTAGTAGTATTTTTTTTCCTAACCCATCAATAAATAGCCAAGGTTACTTTTGGCAAAGAGAAAAACAGAAAAGGACAGACTGTGCCTGCTGGAAGCTTTTGTACTTCTGCCCAGACTGAGGAGAAATGATAGGATTAAATAAAAATGCCAGCAATAACAGAAAGGAAATCCCCCCAATAGTTTTCCTTGCCTGGAGGAAGAACTGCTGGAAGCGCTGACCTCCTTGCCTATCTCAGGGAGGTCAAGAAACTGATGGTCACTCCTACAATTGTGATTAACGATGCCCCCGCAGGTGACCTGTTCCTAACCAGTCTCTGGAGTGCAGCAAGACTCAGTTGCCTGGTGGTGTGTTGAGTCATTGTTCTGGCAAAAGATCTATTTGCTGCAACTACAGGCTTAGCTTTCAAGAAGGCATCCTCTAGATTCTTTGCTGCGACACCCTATCATGAAAGAACAGAGAGCCCAGTGCAAAGAATGGCTGCTGAGAAGGATAAAATGTTAAATTAATTTTAAAAAAAGCTTTTGTTCTGAATGAAAAAGTGCAGCATAATGAATAATTAAACAATTAATAATGTAATCCTCTTAAAAGCACAGAACCACTATGCAAGAAGATTAAGTTTTCAGTATAATGCAAATAGTAAGAATAAGCCCTCCCCCCCCCCACAGATACATGCTCACACACACACACACACACATAGATACACACACACCAGTAATAGAATTGAAAGCACATTTCCGGATTTTAATTAAATACTATTAAATTTTCCGTAATAAGCCAGCAACAACAGTGCTGCAATATGCAAGGATTATCAAATACAAAAGTAAGTACATAATGGCAAGAAGCTAACATTTCTTGTTTCTTTTTATATAAAAAGAAGTTACTTGAAAAGGTGCAGGCTCCTTCTAAGGTTCTGTGTTGCACATCGCCAAGCATCAAGGTAAGTGCTAATCTGTGGTGCTGACTGCAAGATTGGGATATAGATTAAGGTATTTCAGTGACAGAGCAGTCATGGAAAAAGGACTGAAAAAACAATGTAGAATTGTTGCAGAGCTATGAAACCAAGTGACTGATGGATCCAAACTCCATTGCTCCATTACGTTCTCAAATCTACAATTAATACTCTCCACAATATAGTACTTGTGTTCCTATGAGAATATATTTCACTACTTCCTAACATATTACAAGTATGGGTTATCTTAACTCAGTTTCCCCAGAAGCAACACATACAAGAAAGAGTCATATGCAATTAACTTATTAAGGCAGTTTTCCCAGGAGGTACAGAGAGGCAGTGGAGAAAAAGCCAAGCAAGTTGCATTTCAATGAACTAACTGTAGCTCAGCCTGATCATACAGAGAGCAAGGGAGCATCAATTACACCACCGTTTGCCCTGCCACCTGGCTAAGTGATTCCTGCAGCCCAACACTGAATGTTCTGAAGAAGGAGCAGAACATGCAGAAGCAGCACTGCACAGGAAAGGGATCCCAGGATCCAGGCAGAATACCAGCAGTGTCTCTACACAGTTGTAGCCAAGAAACATCTTTGCTTATAGTTATCAGTGAAAGCGTTTAACTGTATAGTTAACTATATTCCACATTAAAAACACTGGTTAGGTGGAGCCTTATTGTAACTATGTAGAAACTTTGTTTCTTTAATATGACCTTTTCTTCTTTCTTTCCTTTTGATTCACGCTGGTGTTTGAATGACCCTGACTCACCTGCCTCCATCTCTCTTGTAGGACCACTCCCTTACTCATTAAGCCCTCAGGACAACCAGGTTCTGGTCAAGCATCAGATAATCTTAGAAGCAAAGCCTCAAGTCTGTTGACCCCAGAGATGGCGTTTCCATCAAACTAGGGATAACATCTGGTCGCAGTTGTGTTTCAGCTCCAGGCCCAGAAAGGTTACAAAACCAGACAAGGTGACGCCATGGCTGACATCGGGACCAGAGCAAGTGATCAACTACCCCTACCTTAGACCACAACCCTGACCACACCCTAACTCCCTTAGTCACCTGTTACAGAAGACCAGAGAAATACCAAGCATGCTTCCTAGAGAAAGGGAGGGACCCCATTTATTAACACTAGTGGACTCCGGGAATAATTTCCAAATCAGAGTGAAGAAACATGCACAGAGCTTTTCTATATATATATCCTGCTGGGGTCTTTGCCTTGCAGATAGGCCCCCTGCCCCCATCGTGGCCCTCCAGGAAGGCCCCCAGGTGTCAGGCCACATCCGATGGTCTGTCCTGGCACCAGCATAACAACTATCCCCACCCTCCAGGGCAGTGCATTGTTCACAGTTCCATGGCAGTTCTGCAAGACCAGTTTCCTCGTCAACCAAGATTAATGAATTTTCCTCCATATAACCCATCCCCTGGAAACCTTTGGGGAGCTAGAGCTTTGAACACTAGCTCACCTGTGAGTCCTGGCATGGGCCACTTCCTAAAAATAAACCCTTACTTTCTTTGCTGCAAACTCCTGTTCATGTCTTACTGGGCTCTGATGTACATAAGTAGAACCCTTTAGTCCAGTAACATTGTTGCTCCATTCTACTTGCCTCCACTGCTAATGGCTAACTTCAACACAAATGGGTGCTTTCACACTCTCCCTCCCCCAGACCTATTCAGACTTTAAACAGAAGGGTTTTTGAAACTGTTAGGGGCAGAGATAGAATAGTGGGGATGAGCTATAGTTGTAAGAAATATTAATCATGCTTTGTTAACCATGATTGTTCTGTTCTGATTAGAAAAAGCACATTTTAACTTGGTTGGGATTTGTAAGCCCTGGGACATGGGGGTTAACTTCAGAATCTGGTCAGAGAACTGCCTATCAGTATGGAAAGACTAGAGGTCCAGTGCAAAGAAGGTGGGGCCAGAGGGGGTCCTCTCAGCCGGACCTACACACTCTCCCAATCTGAGACCTTTCGGAGGATGTCCAACTGCCGGTTTAAGTCTGATCTGCTGATCGGGCCTAAACCGGCAATCAGACATCCCTCTCGCATTCCAGAACCACTGGCTCCTAACTGTTTGCCTACCTGTCCGGTGGCCCCCAATCACTTGCCTGCCTGCCTGATTGCCCCTAATGCCTCTGATTGCCCCTAATGCCTCTGCCTGCCTGCCTCATCACCCCTAACCACTTGATTGCCTGCCTGATCACCCTTAACCCCTCTGCCTACCTGCCTGATCACCCCTAACTGCTCCCTGGGTGGTGGGGCCAGCCTGGGCGAGGGGCCATGGTATTCTGCACTTCCCAACCAGGAATGTTTTAATAGGCAGTCTCCAAAAACTTGAACTGGAAAACCTAAAAGTAGAGTGCTCAGATTTCAGGCATCAGGTGCTGTTAGCAGGAATTTTATCCCAATTAAACTCTAATTCTGAGCTCCCAACAGTCTGGAAAAACTGCCCTCCACTATCTGCAAAGTTTCTTATTCATCACTATCCCATTTTCCTCCACTTCAAACCAAGGCAACAAACAACCTTTAATTCTGATCTTCCTCGCTCAAAGGAACAACAAATCTCAATCAAAATAATTGCCCTCCAGAAGTCACGTCCAAAATACTGTGAGACTAAGGACTATAGGGTTGACTATGTACATGCGCAATAACAGGCTCACTTCTAGCAGTAGGCACCAGGTGTCCTCCACAATCCCACAATCCTCTGGTCGCATACTTCAGGTTTTCCTAGCTCCTCCTTAAGTGGTGTTTCCTTCAGTCGTGTTGCAATGGCCAGGGCCTCTAGTTGGAGAGGATTTTTCTGTTCTTTGACGTTGATAGCTGTTTACTATTTGGAATCAGTGAAGTTTCCAGAGAACTACTGCTACCATGAGCATGTCGGTCCCAAACGCACTCATGAAACAACCGCCTATTCAGTCCACGGCTGGCACCGTCGTGTTTGCAATGAGAAAGGTACTGTGCTGAGCCATTTTCCAATCAGACCTTCCTCTTCCTTCCCCAGCACATGCCACACCTACTCCAGGCCGACCACCCCAACCCCACAGACCCTTAAGACCTTCCCCCCCTGTTTTTTCGACTTTTCTCCATCAAACTCGCACCCTATCACATTGCCTAGGGTCCCCACCCCAACCACTCCCTGAGGGGCAGGGCCAGCTGGGTGAAGGGCCATGGTGTTCTGGTCTCTAGTTGTTCTGGTCCTTCCACCATTTCAGTCACTGGGATTTTATTATATAGCACTAAAGCCCCGGTGCACAAAAATTTGTGCACTTGGGGGGGCGGGGCGGTCCCTCAGCCAGGCCTGTGCCCTCTCACAGCCTGGGACCCCTCGGGAGATAACGACCTGCTGGCTTAGGCCTGCTCCCGGGTGGCAGAGGGAAGGCACAATCCCTAGGTGCAGGCCCTGGTTGGGCTCAGAGCAGGGACGATTGGGGAGTTGGGGCACCACGCCCTGTCATGCACAGAGCAGGGCGGATCGGGAGGTTGTGATGCCACATCGGGAGGATGTGTCCCCTGTCACACTCAAGGCAGGGTCGATGGGGAGGTTGCAGCACCACCCTCTGTCATGCACAGAGCAGGGCCCATCTGGGGGTTGGGGCTCCATACCCTGTCACGCACAGAGCAGGGCCAATCAGGTGGTTGGGGCTCCGCCACTCTCACACTCAGGGCAGGGCTGATGAGAAAGTTATGGCTCTACCCCATCACACACAGAGCAGAGCTGATCAGGTGATTGGGGCACCTTCCCCTGTCATGAACAGGGCAGGGCGGATAGGGAGGTTGTGGCCCCACCCCCTGTCACACACAGAGCCGCAGGGCGATCAGGGGTTTTGGGCGCTGCCCCCTGTCACACTGATCCCAGTGCTGGGAGGCCTCTCAGCTCCGCTGATCCTGGTGCTGGGAGGCATATTACCCTTTTACTATATAGGATAGAAGCCTGGTGCATGGGTGGGGACCAGCTGGTTTGCCCTGAAGGGTGTCCTGGATCAGGGTGGGGGTCCCCACTGGGGTGCCTGGCCAGTCTGGGTTAGGGGCTGCGGGCTGTTTTTAGGCTGGAAGGTGACTGAAGCTCCCACTGTTCCTTTTTTCTTTTTTTTTTTATTCTGGGCCAGCTTTAGCTCTGACTCCAGCTCTGAGGCCTCTGCTGCTGAAAGCAGTTATCTGGTTTGTTTGTGTTCTATAATCGAAACACTGTATCAACTCCAGCTCTGAGATCCCGGCTCGCTGAAAGCAGGTTTCTGGGGGTTTGTTTAGCTTCTATATTTGTAACTATGTTTGAAACTGCAAGCTCAGAGGCAGGCAAGGCAGGCGGGGAATGTTGGTTTCCTCCGTAACTGAAGCAAGCAAACCTCATGTTAGTTTCAAGCTGCCTGGCTGCCAGCCGCCATCTTGGCTGGCAGTTAATTTGCATATCACCCTGATTAGCCAGTCAGAAGGGTAGAGCGGTCGTACGCTAATTACCATGTTTCTCTTTTATTAGATATGATTAGGCAACCTTGTTGCCAAAACAATGCAGTCCCAAGGTGCCCACCCTTTGTGACCCTGCAGCCCACATTTTGTGTAACCTGTGACCATTATATCTTGCCTACTCCCCCATGTCTGAAATTCTTACTTTCCTATGTAATCTTTGTCCTTCTACCCAATATAAGCAGCCGACTTATGGAACAGGGTAGAGCAGATTTTCATGGATGACCTGCTGCTCTCCCATACTGCATGCATTGTTGGAATAAACCCTCATATTATTCAATCTTGTCTCTGCTTAATTGGCTCAGGGGTGACAGGCAGCCTGGACACATTAGTTGTTCGGTTTTAAAACTAGTAGTATTTTGCCTGACACTGTAGAATTTGACCACAAGTTACCTCATGCCCTGTTCTGAGAACAATGTTTTATTGAAAGTCAACCTCATCCCCTCTCCCATATTTCTCCTCTGTTTAGGATTGCAGTTCATTGCTTAGATCTCAGTCCTACCAAGAAGAGAGTTTCACACCTGCAGTGCCTCCTCTGATCTCTGACTCTAGACTCCAGACTTATGACCTTATCATTTCCCATTTGGTTCCTTTCCATGAAATCTCAGAGGGTGGGCTTCACATTATGTTTTTGAGAAGCCAATATCCAAAACTGTTGCTCCTCTCCACTGGTGTGGCCTTAGTTTATCAAGTTTATATTTCAGATTCCCCTTCCTCCTTTAACTATAGCTAGATAATAGGTTAGGCTCTTGCAGATTCCAGATTATCCTAGTGCAGTGGTTGGCAAACCTCGGCTGGCAAGCCACATGCGGCTCTTTGGCCCCTTGAGTGTGGCTCTTCTACAAAATACCACGTGTGGGCGTGCACGTACAGAGCGATTGAAACTTTGTGGCCCATGCGCAGAAGTCAGTTTTCGGCCTGGGTGAGTCTATTTTGAACAAGTGGCGTTAGAAGAAGTGGGGGGTGTCGGTTGGTTGGGCAATGGGAGACGTGGCACAGGCAGGCCGCGGGATACGTAGTGCGGGGGAGGTGCCAAATATCAACAGTACTTAAATTATACAGGTAGGTTAATAACAATGTACCTACCTATATAGTTTAAGTTTTAAAAATTTGGCTCTCAAAAGAAATTCCAATTGTTGTACTGTTGATATTTGGCTCTGTTGACTAATGAGTTTGCTGACCACTGCCCTAGCAGATTGCTTGAGCTAGCGTCAAGGGATAGTGAATCAGCTTGCACATTATACACCTAGGGTGAGGTCTGAAGAAGACAAGTGGTTTGCAACCTTCTCCCCACTCCCCAGGTCAATAAGTTTTGTTCTGTTCTGTTCTGTTCTGTTCTGTAATCATTCACGCTAGGAGTCCCACAGGCAGGTACCACCAAATTATAGATGATTTAATTTTTGGAATTGAATGGGAATTATTTGTTTTTAATTTATTTCAAAAAGCTTATCCTAAAGTAAGGTCCATAGACCTTACAGTTCTCATCTCTATCATGTGAGGTACAGTCCGAGACCACTAATTTAGGGAAAATATGGTCTTCAACAGATGTTTGAAGTCCAGAAAATGGTGGGCAAGATGGGAAAACCTTATCATAAGCAAAGAAAGAACAAGATGCTCAAGAAGACCAATTAGAGAGGGATTCATAGAATCTATGAGGTAAATCAGGCAAAAGATAAAAACAGTGGAAATTAAGGAACAGACAAAAGTGGAGCCAAGAGGCCCACAGCTGACTTCGCATCTTTAGAGCTGGAACTCTCTTCAGAGCACATTCCCCTATGAGATATATCTATCCACGTGGTGTGGTAGAGGGATTTTAGACCTTAAATGGAAAGATCTGCACCCTAATTTAGTGCTGACACTTTAGTGCTGAGAAATTCATCTATATTGCTTGAATTATAATGGAAAATATATTATGCCACTGTAAGACTATTGTTAAGATTAAATAAAATAATGCCTGTCAGATCATGGCAGATTATTGCTTTTGGGTGACAACAATCTGCCATAATCTGCCAACCCACCCTTGAATAGAAAATATCTGGGATTCATGCAGTGGTAGTAGGACAAAACAGACATAGGATGGGGAATTATTACATTGCTGGAAGACATAATGCCAGATCAACCTGCAATTCCTCCTAACTTAGTAGGTACTGCAACTAGCTCCAGCACCAACAGAGTCCAATACCCACTCTTATGAACAAGGGGCACAAGGAGGTCAAATCTAAGGTAAATTCCTCTAAGGTCAGCTAAAAGAAAACTCCTGATATACAAAGTCAGGAAAGAAGCAGGAGATAGAAAGTAACCAAGTCACTTATGATATTTAATTTAAAAAATAAAGTAAAAATATAGTGTCTCTCCAAAAAATGTATACACACTTTAACAACTGATAACTCAATGAATTTTGAAAATGGACTTTCTGTTAATAAACACTGACTGTAATCATTCAAAGTGTGTAACCATTTTGGGGGGAAACCCTGTATGTACCAAGGAAAATAAGCATTTATTGAGTAACAGAGTGCTCTGGATATTTTACAGCTCATTTGATCCTCACGACTCCTGCAAAGTAATATTAATATGATCATTTTATAGATGAGGACATTGAGCTTTACCAAGATAAAATAACTTGCCAAATTCCAAAGTCAACAAGTGGTAGTAAGAGCTCCATTTGAATTCATATCCTCAAATCTCATTTGTGATTTGTTGTGATCTATGTTTGGACAGATAGATGGGACTGAAATGATGTAAAGATTATTTTCAATGTTAAAGAAGCATTTTTATTTTTTAAATGGATGATAGTAGATTTAAATTTAGATTCTACTGGATACATTTGGAAGACTGATGGAACACATTTTAAAATGCCACAATTGATGATGTACTGGTAATCACATTCTTTACAATTGTTTAAACTTGTGATGTAAAATTTTCACATGTCAACCTAAAAAAATGTGCAAGGAGGCACATAATTTTTCATAAGAGTATGTTTTTAAATCTCAAAAGGCCAGTTCTCTAGAGCAGCAGTTCTTAACATCTGATGGGCATCAGGGTGTGCATAGCGGTTATGGACACACACTTAGGAGTCAGTCTTGCTAGTTGTGAGACATTAGGCAATTTAGCTCAGTCTAATTTATCTCTAAAATGTGGATAGTAACAACACCCTATCTTAGTGGCAAACTTCAGCATACAAAAGAATCATTGGGAGATCATTAAAACACAGGCTGATGAGCCCCTAGTCCCAGAGTTTTTGATTCAGGAGGTCTGAGGTTAGACCTCAAAATTTGTTTTTCTAACAAGTTGCTAGGTGATACTGGTGTTGCAGTTCCAGGGACCACACCTCAAGAACCTCTGCCTATCCCTTACGGCCATTGCAAGGACTAAAACTGTTAACACATGAAGCGCTTAGAATTGCACTGGCACAAAAGAGTGCTAATATATTAATTGGCTGGAATCATCAGTTAGGATTGGATTCACTCCAACAGAAAATTCTACTCCAGGGGGTTAAACAGCAAGAAGCTGATGTTTTTCATTTAACCAGAAGCCTCAAGGTAAATCACCCAGGGCCAGCTCCACTGTTCAAGAACGTCATCAAGTCTCCAGGCTCCAAGTCTTCTTGCTCAATCATCTTTGCTCCCTGACTTTTGTCGTCATGGCCACATAATGGCTGCCATTCCTCTAGGAATCTTGCCTGCTGTTGCTGTACATGTTAGCCAAGGTCACCAGGATATTTTCAAGTCTGCATTTGTTCATGATCTTGCTTATAAATCTCTGCCCTCTACCTTGTTCACCTAAGACAACTCTGACCTATTCTGCTGCATCACCTGGTTTCCTGATCTCCTTTCTTGGGGCAGATAGAATTTATTACCTGTTTACGGCAAGGATATTAAAGGACACAAATGAATAGGCAGGTGAAGAGGTCCATGGAGTGAGGTCAGGAAGGGTCCTGAGCACAGGAGCTTCTGTTCTCATGGAGTTTGGGGAACACCTCCTTCCCAGCGCATGGATGCACTGATTTTCACCAACCTGAAAGCTCCAAAGGAAGGATTTTGATATGTTCTTTTCACTAAGGGGATCTTGTTATCAGTTAGCCACAGATTTATCCTGAATTTTTTATTGCTGATGAAGAAAAATTTCTTTAGATTTAACTAGATAATTATCTATAATGAACACAATATTTAGGTGTTGGGAGAATATGTAAAAAAAAACAAAAACCTATCCTAGAAGTCATATGTATGCATATGATAAGTCCTCAAGTACAATACAAATTCTCTGGATTTACTTACCATGGAAAATACATTCCTAGAGTAAGAGAAGTACTAAAAAGAAAAGGGAAAAAAATTGGGTAAAAAATGTAATTGCCAAAAGTTCTAACACTGTCATTATACTATGATGTCCATCATATAATGTTGACATTCTCTATCTTCATCCAAAGTTTTCAGTTTCTTTTATTTTCCAAAGGAAATGCAAATCCAATTTCTAATGATAACCTGCGGAGAAATGTGATTTGCTTAAAAAAAAACTATTTTTCCAACTACGTTTGCTGGCTTTCATCTACACACTAATGAAACATAAAAGTTCAGTTCTCAACATTTAACTACCCCATGTTGACATTTGAAACCACTTTAAAGGAAAAGGGTATCATATCTGAACGTGAAGAGAATAGAAACAGGTGTGAAAAGGCTAAGACCTCAGAGCCTCTTTTCTTAAGGAAATTAGCATTGCTCTTGACATTCACTCTTTAAAGAATAAAGAGTAGAGGATGAGTTGTGAAATGAAATGTGTACATCAGATAGCATCAAGAGCTTTGAAGTCATTCTAAGTAAACCAAGTCTGAATGAGATAAGGAGAAGCACCAAAATATATGTTATTATATCTGAATTATGCCAGGCTTCCCAAATTTCAACCAAAGTCAGAAAAAGCCAGGAAATTTTATTACCTGTAAAGGATGCAAATATTTTTGCTAGGTAGGGCTGATTAAATTCTGTCCCTGAGGAAAGGCTGATATTGCGCGAAAGCTAACACTTTGAGGCCAGTAACGTAAATAACAAATTTATTCAAGTAACACTCTTTATTAGAGACTCCATTTGGTCTCTTTGCCCCAGTGCACACGGGTGGAGGCATTCATGCATGGAACCCTGAAAGCCAAACCAACCACAGCACCCACCCAGCAGCTCAGGCATGGGAGTCATTCCAGGAGACAGATAGCTCTGGGAAGAGCAGCCAGTGGGAGAAAAGCCCATTGTTTCTCTCAATCCAGCTGCTACTCACTTTCCAAACCTAAACACAAAACTCACTGAATGGCTGTTGAATTCCATTTTAAATGACAATATAGACACTTCAATCTCAGCTAAATCTAATTTTATGCTCATTTCACTTTGCAGCAGCATTTTTTCTTCTTCTGGGCGGCATTTTTTCTTGAACAATCACCAAACTGGCAGATTCTGACTAGCTTGTCGGAAAGGAAAAGAAATTTATGTTTTGTAGGAAATTAATCTAATCAGCAGAACATTTACATGGCCAAGCCAGTTTACAAATGAACAATACCTGAAGGGAAGAACTTTGTATCTCATTATAATATGACCTTCCATCACCTCGGACACAATTGTTTAAATTTTTTTTGTTGTTAACTCATTGTGTTTAAAGTTTAAGGTGTCTTTTGATTTTGGGGGAAAATAAGGAAGCTGCAAATCTCCTTATTCTCATAAAATAGAAAGCAGCAGGTAAACCAATAATAACCTTTAATACTGTGAGGAAAATAGCCTTCATAAAACAAGGATAAATAACATAACAGTCTAATTTACCTCTGCATAAAATGTAAGCTAAAATTCAATGTGCAATCAAATATTAGTATCTTTACAGCCAGCATAATCTTAAGTAATCATTTCTTATGTTATTTCTGTAGTTACAGTGAGTCATCTGCATGACGTTTGACTGAATAAGGTTAGCTCAGCAATGGAAACTACTATGGTTTCCCCCTCTCAGACTCACAAAATCCTTTTTCATTAATGTTCTCACACATTCAGAATGCCACCAACCCAAAGCAGTTTTCTTCCTATAACAATCCCCTTCTTTGTAAAACATAAACACATTCTTCAGGGGCACGGTAATTATCCAAGATGAGCTTTAGTGTTGCAAATTACTTCAGCACCCCTATGATTTATCTGTAGTAAACACACTTTATAATATTTATATTCCCATTAAAACTGCCAGTAATAATGAATCGACAGTAGGTAAACATTTATATGATACAGCATGGACAAATACTGGATGTCCCTATACTGGGTACATTCTGGTGCTCTTTCTATCATGTTGGGAAAAACCAAACTGGCATTTTGCCTGTTTATGAAAATGCCTTTGAAAATGGCTCAGCACATTGCACTTCACATTTGCAACCATTTTCTTTAAAATATGGCATTTGTCCGTTCGTATGAGGTCTGGGTTATTGCATTTTCACATTCTGCATCATTACTCCGAGTAGGTGTCTTATCAGCAGCTCCAGTTGCTGTGGAGAAGATTGGAATTAAGCACTGGAAGCTTTTTTATTTATTTTACATGTTTTATTCCTACAAGATTTTCAGCATATAAGCTTCTTTGTTCAGTTGAGAATTGGATACATTGCCAAAGCATTGTAAAATTTACATCTTGGTTTTTTCTCCTGTATTCTTTCCAAAATTGGATTGAAAACAAGTATAGTTTTTAATTAAAGCTCTGACCAACAATAGACATTTTCCCCTAAGCATTGGCATTTCTGATCAGCGGTGTGGTTTCATAAAAGCCTAATAGGAGATGTTCACTCTGTAACCACAATCAGTCTTCAAGCAGTTTATGTGTCAGCTAAAACCTGTGGTATTCCTGACAATATTCATTTAAAGATAACCATCACCAAAATTGATCTAGCCGTTACCGGCGAAATGACAAGACCTCAGTACTTGTCTTCTTGAAGGGAAAAATTCAGTCAAGAGACAAAGTGCAGCAAAGCAAGCAGGAGTTTATTGGCAGTGTGGAAATACACCCAGAGTGGACTGCGAAGGGCCTCAGAGTGAGAGTGCCCCCATCAGTTCACGTATTTACAGAATTTTTATTCCTGGACTTCTCTGCTCCAGTCTCTGCACCCCCCACCCTCCACCACCCCGCTAAGCTGTCTGTGCGTGTGCTATGTGACTGGAACTGGCGACCTCGGAGGCTGACCAATGTCCTGAAGGTGAATCAGAGACCTGGCGACCACGAGCCCGGGGATGGTGAGGCTTGCTTACCTTAAAGATTCACCTTCGGCCCTGTAGACACGCAGGATTGCTTGAGGAGCATCTGTCCCCTTTCCCTTCCTTTGTCTGCCCCTGCTCATGTCTAACTAGCTACCTATCCTAACATAACTTTGATCGACAAGGGCATGGGGAAATCTGAGGCAGATTTACCTTTTCCTTTTAGCATCATGTAATCCAGACTGATTCTCCTTCTGGCTTTAAGAGGGGAAAACCAAAAGAAATTATTATTCTTTTCCAAATAATTTCAGAATAGAATTTCTTGTTTGTTTTTATCCTCATCTGAGCATATGTTTTACTGATTCTAGAGAGGCGGGGAGGGAGAGAGCAGGAAACATCAATGTGAGCAAAAACATCCATCAGTAGCTTCTGATTCATACCTCCACCGGGGATTGAACCTGAAACCTAGGTATGTACCCTGACTAGGAATCCAACTGGCAACCTTTCAGTGCATGGGACAAGGCTCCAACCAACTGAGCTATATCAACCAGGGTCAGAACAGACTTTTGATTACTATGTTATTGCTTATTTCAATTTATCATTGCCCAAAGAACATATATGCATAGCCCATGCATAGGTCAGCACAGACAATAGTGTGGTGAGGGTCAAGGCAAGATGAGAAACAAAAAGTATCAATTGTATTTAACAGCATGCATGTCATTCATGTCCTGAGCAAGATAAATGACCATGTCTAGGTCTCTGATACATCTTTGAATTTTAAATGCTTGAAAAATCAATCTTAAGAGGAAGACAGGCCTTGCTCTCTCTACAGTGTGATGGCCAAATTTCCCACAGAAATGTATTCTTCAAAATGTATTTCCCTGAAAATAAATTGTGTAAAAAGATCATTTCATATCTATTTATATACACACACACTAACACTTTTCTTAGGCAGCAAACATTCCTATAGTAGATGTTTGATTTGCAGTAAGTTATTTATCTGTTGAAGTTCAGTTTCTTATTCTGCCAAATAGGGAAAATTATATGCAACCAATAACTAGCATAAAGCAGCTACTGCTAAATAACTTGTATTCTAATTCTGTCCCAGTAGGACTCCCTTCTCTAACCATGTGTCTCATTGCCTTTCTCTAAACTATCAAGGAAGATTGAATATAAAGCTTTCTCCGAGAGAGAGAGAGAGAGAGAGAGAGAGGAGCCTGGCTGGTGTGGCTCAGTGGTTGAGTATCAACCTATGAACCAGGAAGTCACGGTTCAATTCCTGGTCAGTGTATATGCCCAGGTTGTGGGCTCGATCCCCAGTGTGAGGCATGCAGGAGGCAGCCTATCAATGATTTTCTGTCATTGATGTTTCTATCCATCTCTCTCTCTTCCTTCCTCTAAGAAATCTATAAAAATATATTTTAAAAATAAAAATAAATATTTCTCCTTCAACATCACACACCATAGGGTTATACAACACATTCATAGAGGACTTGTGTTTGACTACAAGTCAGTCTGTTGTGTGTCATAGAATTCCAAAAGTTATCAAGGCTTGATAAAACACCTTTAAAAAATGTAGGCAAGTAGCTTACTCCTCCAAAAAGACAGATCCCTTAAAACAAACAGCAAATCCATGAAACTCATAAAATTCTATTTCCTAATATTAACATTCAAGAGGTGCTTGATGTTGCATAAACATTATTTAGAAAATTACAGTTACTTTAAACTTATTCTTTTTAGAATAACTCACATTAACAGAAGCACATTTATAGAAGGCTTGTGAAGACAATGCCTTATGTAATAAGTGGAATTGTTTTTGATCTTGACAGTGAACACATTAAATATCCGCTAGGTACTAAAGCTAATAGAAATAAGTATGAATTAACACATTTCTTCAAAAAGACATTATTCAGTGACTCGGTTTTTTTCTAGTATTTGGTGCTGGCAAATATGTTTGCTACCTCTATTTCACATTAGAGCTCAACCAGTTATCAAATGTAATTTTTGGAACAGCAAATATTTTTATTTATTTATTTATTTTTTAATCCTCACGAAAAGATGTGTTTTTATTGATTTTAGAGAGGAAGAAAGGGAGAGAGAGAGAGAAAAAATATCTATTGTTGCCTCCTGTACTCATCCCAACCAGGGATTAAACCCACAACTTAGGTATATACCCTCACCTTTTGGTTTACAGGATGATTCTTCAACCAACTGGGCCACCCCGCTAGGATGCAACAGCAAACGTTTTTAGATTATACTAGCAATTTTCAACCTTTTTCATCTCATGGCACATATAAATGAATTACTAACATTCTGTGGCACACTAAAAATATGTATGTCTTGCTGATCTAAGAAAAAACTAAGTATAATTTTTATTCATTCATACTAGACAGCTATTATTGTGCGCGCGCGTGCACACGCACACACACACACACACACACACACAGCCTCTAAAATAGGATATCTTTTATTATTCTAACTGCACTTCCTGACTGAAACCTGGTGTGCCAGCCTGAAACTAATTGTCACAGCCCAGCTATTAACTCCTACAAATAGGGAGCTGTAATGAAAATGCTTGGAGGCCAAAGAGTGTGCAAAAACACTGTCTCAATAATGCTACAGCCCGGAGACCCGTTTATGCAGATTGCCACATTATGGTAGGGTGGTGGTATGTGGCAGCTATCCCGAACTTGTGATACAAACCTGACTTTTGGCACCAACTGGGGTTTCTGGTTCATTTTGTTTTTTTGTTTTGCTTTTATTATAAGCTTTCATAATGTTCTCAACAAAGTTTTTTTTTTTTTCTATGACTTTCTCTTCTCTCCTCTCTGGAAGAATGTTCAGCTCAGATTGTTCATTTTTAAGGCTGTAACCAAAAAATGGGTGGAGGAGGGGGGCGGCAACATTTGCTGAAGCAGACCTATGAGTAAAAATCTCAAAAGTGACCTGAATTAAAATGCCAGAACTATGACCGTTGGCAATTTTGCGGAGTCCTTGTTGAGTGACTGTACATGTGAGTCACATTTCCTAATGCAAACTACTAGGTTCCAATCATCTCTAGAATCTAACACTACATTCTTGGAGCTTATGCCAGAGTTACAATACATTGCCATCTAAATTATGTTGTAAGTTGTTTGTTATCTTGTAAGTAGTTGGCTTAGTAGAATTTGTTTTTGTATCTATTAAACATGCCTAAGACTTCAAGTAAATCATTTTGAATAGGGCAATATTGTTAAGAGAAACTCATGAAAAACTAAAATGTTCTATGTAGCCTACCAATTTCAAATAGGCAGAAAGAGATAACTGTAAAATTCATTTGGGATCACAAAGTAAAGAGAAGAAATTGAGTGATCCAAAATGTACCTCTATTATTTTTATCCTCAAGTGAGGCTATGTTCATTTATTTTAGAGAGAGGGAGAAAGGAAGAGAGAAAGAGAGAGAATGAGGAAATATTTATATGAGAGAGAACTAGCCATCTGTTGCTTCCCATACTCATTAGGAGCGGGGATCTAGCCTGCAACCTAGGTATGTGCCCTGATTGGGAATCAAACGCACCACCTTTTGTTGTATGAGACAACGTTCCAACCAACTGAGCCACAAAGCCAGGGCCAGGATCAGGGCCAAAATGTATCTCTATTTTAAATTCAGGTATAATTTTCACACAATAGAGTGAAGAGAGACCTTAGGTGTTATAGTTTGATGAGTTTTGATAAATGGATACACTCTTGTAAACCTCAAATCTATTATAATAAGGAATACAGTTATCCTTTGTTATTCCTGGGAGGGTTCTAAGACCATCTGCAGAAATCAAAATCTGTAGGTGCTCAAGTCCCTTATATAAAATGCCATGATATTTGCATATAAACTATGTACATCCTCCTTAAATCATTTCTAGATTAGTTAAAATACCTAATAGAATTTAAATGCTATATAAATAGTTGTTATACTGTAATGTTTAGGAAATTATTGCAAGAAAGAATTGTGCATGTTCATATAGATGCAACTATTGTAGGTCTATCTAGATAGCACATATCAGCAACGTTATAACACTTTTTAAAAATATTTTGAGGATTTGGGTTACGATGGTGGTGTAGGTAAAGGCATCCTCCCACAATCATGTCAAAATTACAACTAAACCACAGCAAAACCATCGTTCGGAACTACCTGAAATCTAGCTGAACAGAAGTCCTACAACTAAGGATGTAAAGAAACCACATTGAGACTGATAAGATGAGTGGAGACGTGAAACAAGCTGATCCCAATCCTACATGTGGAGGTTAAAATTGAGAGAAATATCTTGGATGCAGAAGATTCTCATGAGGAGTGAGGGATTAGGAAGAGAAGTCCTGATAACTTCTGACTGAAAAAACCACTGGGGATTGTAGTTGAGTGAGATGGAGGGTTTCTGGAGTCCCAGACATTCCTCTTAAAGGGCCCACACACAGACTTACTTGGACTTGCTTTCTCTGAAATCTAGCACTGGGGAAGCAGCTCAAAAGGCATTAGAAACATTTGGGGAGGAGCTGAGTTGTCTGGAAGTTAGATGGGAGTTGGAGGGGCAAATTTTTCCCACTGGGAAGTGCTTGGAATGACCATTGTTCCTTTTCTGAGCCCTCCCCTGATGGAATACATATTACATAAGGCCACACTACCAATCCCAGATAGCAGCTCTAGCTAGTGCATAGAAACAAACACTGGGAAATTGCCAAAATGAGGAGAGAAAGAAACATGTCCCAAATAAAAGAACAAAACAAAACTCCAGAAAAATAACTAAATGGAGACAAGCAATTGACCACCTGCAGAGTTCAAAACAGTGGTAATAAGAGTGCTCCAGGAGCTTAGGGGAAGAGTAGATGAACTTAGTGAGAACTTCAACAAAGAGCTAAACATAAAAACAGAGATAAGAAAAAATAATAAAGAATCAGTCATAAATGAATACACTGAGAGGAAGACTATATTTCAAGGAATCAAAAGGGGAGTAGATGAACCAGAGGTTCAAACCAGAGATTCAGAAGATAAGGAAGCAGACAATACTCAATTAGAACAGCAAGAAGAAGAAAAAATCCAAACAAAACAAAAAATGAAGACAGTGTAAAAAGCCTCTGGAACAACTGCAAGTGTACCAACATTCATTTCATGGAGCTGCCAAAAAAAGAAAGAGCAAGGAATTGTAAACCCATGTGAAAAAAATAATGACTTGAAACTTCCCTAACTAGGTCAAGGAAACAGACATACAAGTTCTAAAAGCTCAGGGAGTCCCAAACATGATTAACCCAAAGAGGCTAACACCAAGACAGATCATAAACCAAATGCCAAAGGTTAAAGACAAAGAGAGAATCTTAAAAGAAGCACAAGAAAATCAGTTAGTTACCTACAAGAAAGCTCCCATAAGACTGTCAGCTAATTTTTCAACAGAAACTATGCAGGCCAGAAACAATTGACAAAAAATATTCTATGCAGCTAAGAGTAGATGCACTAAGTTCATCTACTCTTCCCCT
>NW_006300365.1:1883087-1910115 GCF_000327345.1 Myotis davidii | reverse complement strand
ATAGATGGAGTTGGAGAGCATTATGCTAAGTGAAATAAGTCAGTCAGAGAAAGATAAATATCAAATGCTCTCACTCATTTGTGGATTATAATGAACAACGTAAACCAATGAACAAAAACAGATGTAGAGACAGAGACGCATCAATCAGATGCTCAAAACTAGGAGGGAATGCAGGGGAGGGTGGAGGTGAAGGTGAAAGATCAACCAAAAGACTTGTATGCATGAATATAAGCATAAGTGATGGATGTGGACAACAAGGGGTGAGGGTGAGGGCAGGAATGGGGGGGATGAAGGGACACTGGGGGGATAAGGACACATTTGTAATATCTTATTCAATAAAGGGAAAAAAAGAAATATTCTAGGGGGTGAGTGAGGGATAAAATGGGTAAATGGAGATAAAATGGGAACATCTGTAATACTTTCAACAACAAATATTTTTTAAAAATATTCTAATTGATAAAAAAAACAAGGACCTACAACCAAGATTACTCTACCCAGCAAAGCTATAATTTAGAATTGAAGAACATACAAAATGATTCCCAGACAAGAAAAGGCTAAGGAGTTCATCACCACTAAACCAGTATTACACAAAATGTTAAAGGGTCTTCTTAAAGAAGAAAATTTATATATATATATATATGCCTAAGCGACCGTCACAACCAAAACAACCAAAAGAACGACTAAACAGGCTGTGTGGGGCGACCGGGCCGACCAAACGACTGAGCAGCAGGGCAGACAGTGAGGGGTGTGACCAGGCCAGAAGAGAGGGGCAGTGAGGGACAACCAGGCTGGCAGGGGTGGGACAGTTGGGGGTGACCAGGACAGCAGTGGGGGCAATTGGGAGTGACCAGACTGGAGGAAAAGGCAGTTGGGGGTGACCAGGCCAGCAGGGGAGACAGTTGGGGGCTACCAGGCCAGCAGGGGAGGCCTTCCAGGCAAAGCCACAGTGGCAATGGCCAAGGCAGAGGCATTGAGAGGTGATCAGGCCAGCAGGGGAGCAGTTAGGGGCAATCAGGCAGGCAGGCAGGTGAACAGTTAGGAGCCAGCAGTCCCAGATTGTGAGACTGGGGATCAGGCCTAAACCAGCAGTCGGACATCCCTCCAGGGGTCCCGGATTGGAGAGGGCACAGGCTGGGCTCAGGAGATCCCTCCCCCTGCACAAATTTTGTGCACTAGGTCTCTAGTATGAATAATAACATGACAGTAAATACATATCTATCAACAAATGAATCTAAAAAAAATTAAAAAGTGGAACAGAAACTGATTCATAAATACAGAGAATATTTTAATGATTGCCAGGTGGGAGGGGGGTTAGGGAGCTGGGTAGAAAAGGTGAAAGGATTAAGAAGTGCAAATTGGAGCCCTAACCAGTTTGGCTCAGTGGATAGAGCGTTGGCCTGCAGACTGAAAGGTCCCAGGTTTGATTCTGGTCAAGGGCACGTACCTTGGTTGTGGGCACATCCCCAGTAAGGGGTGTGCAGGAGGCAGCTGATCAGTGTTTCTCTCTCATCGATGTTTCTAACTCTATCTCTCTCCCTTCCTCTCTGTAAAAAATCAATAAAACATATTTAAAAAAAATAAGTACAAATTGGAAGCTACAGAGAAGTTACAAGGATATGAAGTACAGTATAAGGAATATAGTCAATAGTATGTGGTCACAATGTATGATATCAGATGGGTCCTAGATTTATTGGGGTGATCATTTAGTAAATTAATGTCTAATCACTGGGTTGCACACCTAAAACTAACATATGTTATATGTTAACTGTAATTGAAAAATAAAAAAATAATTTAAAGTAAAAAAATAAAGAAAGAAAAATACTTTTGGTCAGTGGTTTGTTGTGGATGTGAAGCTCCAATACAAAGGGCTCTCTATATTGCTATCATCACACAAAATTCTGCATGCTCCTTACCATCAGTCATCTCCAAATTTCTTCCCACTAGAAGCAACCACCATTCTGATGTTCCCGTCATAGGTCAATTTTTCCTGTTCTAAAATTACACTAAAATGTATAAAAGAACACTTTTGTGATTGACTTCTTTGATTCAACATAATGGTTTTTCAAAGTAATTTATATGTTTACATGCTTTCATTTACTGCTGAGTAGTATTTTATTGTATACTAGTAAACTGAAATTATCTAGCCATTCACTTGTTACTGAGAATTTGAGTTATTTTCTGTTTGAGACAGTCATAAATAAGACTGTTATGAACGTTTTTATACGAATATTTTCATGTATGTTTTTATTTTTCTTGGATAAATACTAGGAGTGGAATTGCTGAGTCATAGGGTAATTGTAACTTTAAAACATACTGCCGAATGGTTTTCCAAATTAGCTGTATAATGTTATACACTTATATCCAATGCATGAGAATTCCAGTCAAGCCTGGCTGGTGTGGCTCAGTAATTGCGCATCAACCTTTTGAAGCAGGTGGTTGTGGTTCAGTTCCCAGTGAGGGCACATGCCTGGGTTCAGGCTCGATCCCCAGTGTGGAGGACATAGGAGGCAGCTGATCAATGATTCTCTCTCATCACTGTTCTTTCCCTGTCTCTCTCTCCCTTCCTCTCTGAAATTTAAAAAAAAATACTTGTCAATATTTAATCTTGTTAGCTTTTTAAAATTTAGTTATTATAATAAGCGTATACTGGTATCTTCTTTTGGTTTCAATTTTCATAAGCTTAGTGACTAATGATATCAAACATTTTTTTCATGTACTATTTGTTTATTTCCCTTCATAAATGTTTGTTCAGGTCTTTTGCTCATTTATTAAAAAGTATGTTGTTTTGTTTTGTTTTTAAATTGATTGATAAGTAAGTTCTTTACATAACTGACATAAGCCTTTTGTCAGATATATGAAATACAAATATTTTCTCCAAGCCTTAAGCTTTTGATGAGCAGATTTTTAAAAAAATATTTATGAGGTATAAATTACCAAATTTTTATTTTAGTTATTGTATTTTTCTGTTCTGAATTTCTGACTCTTTAAGTTTCTATTTCTCTACTGGGTTTCCCATCTGACTATTCATCATGGCATTCTTTCCTTTAAATTCTTAAACATATTTAAATTGCTTTTTAAAACTCTTTGCCTGCTAATTCCAAATTATTTCTAAGGTCTGTTTGACTCTGCTATAGTTTTCCCCCTGGTTATGGAGCACAAGATTTCTTGCTTCTATGCCTATGTAGTAGCAATATTTTAAGATAAACATTGCAAATGCTATGGTGTTGAGAATGAAATTTTTAAAAATCTTTCTTTAAAAAATAGTGAGTGTTATTTTGGCAGCAATATACTTAATAATGGATCACCTTGATTGTTAGAGTAGGTCTTCATTATTCCTTGTTCTAAGCCTAGAGTTGCCCTAGACCAGTGGTCGGCAAACTCATTAGTCAACAGAGCCAAATATCAACAGTACAATGATTGAAATTTCTTTTGAGAGCCAAATTTTTTAAACGTAAACTTATAGGTAGGTACATTGTTATTAACTTAATTAGGGTACTCCTAAGCTGGCCTTTACTAAAAATGTCCTCAATCTGATTGAGGTACGTTCACTGAGGTTGACCCCTTCCAACTCTCCCATCCACACTCATCTTGTATACTTATTTCGTCTATCTCAGTGGTCGGCAAAATGCGGCTCATGAGCCACATACGGCTCTTTGGCCCCTTGAGTGTGGCTCTTCCACAAAATACCGACTGCTGTGCATGGGCCACGAAGTTTCAATCACACTGTACATGCGTGCCCACACGTGGTATTTTGTGTAAGAGCCACACTCAAGGGGCCAAAGAGCCGCATGTGGCTCGTGAGCCGCAGTTTGCCAACCACTGCCCTAGACTCCCAGATATAAAGTTTCTGGGACCTTTATTGAGTGTGCAGTGTTCAGCAAGGTTTCAGCTGGTTGCAACTCCTACTTCTCTCAGAAATGTGTGATCTCTACAGCCTATATTTATTTTGCAGCTTAGTTACACTCTATATTTACTCATATTTACAGCTTCCCAGTTTTCACTGTATGCTCACAGATTAATATTTGGTACAAAACTTAAAAACAATTCCTTGGCAGCTTTCCTTCTTTGCCCAGCTCCTTGGAGTTCAGGGCTGCTAAATTCCAATGCACTTAGCATCCCTGAACTCCAATCTCCGCCTTCTACACTCAGCAAACATCAAGCTCTGCTTGGCTCCTCTTTCTCTTCCCTCTTCAGAGAATGTAATGGTAGTTGTAGGGTTCACTCTGTGTTTTCTTTCTCTGAGAGATCAGTCTTGAGTTTCCTCTTGTCAAATGTCTAAAATGGTTGCCTCATATACTGTGTCCAGTTTGATCACTGTTTATAATGAGTGAGCTAGTACAGTGCCAGTTACTCTGTCACACTATAGGAGGAGTCCCTCAAGATTTGTTATTTATGAAAGTTAATATAGATCAATAACACAAAACAGGGATGCTAGTCAGTAAAGGTCAGGACATATAGGAACTTCAAAGTTTTTAATAAAAACTCCGTTTGAAAATCCCTGCTTCCATAAAAATAAATATCCTGGTTTCATCAACTCCAATGCATAAGAGATTCCTTTGCATTATGCCCTTCGGTGAAGCAAAATTTCAAATATAATGTAAGTAACTTCAAAAAAGCCATTGGTACTTAAGAAGAGTCAAATACTCATACATTCATACACTTGGGGGCGGGGGGAAAACATATGAAATGTGATTTCTGGAAATCAGATCTGAGCTGAGCTATCCATGACATTTGACTTTACTTCTTTTCCACCCTCAACAGTCAGAGCACTTCATGTAAGAGCATTTACATTTTCGAAGTTTAAGGTGGATTCTGGACTCTTTACCCTGTAGAACTTAAACTAGATATCTGGCAAGTTTTCCTCCACTGAACTCAAGCTGTTTTACATCCTGTTTCTGTGTATTTTCACTCCTAACCCTTACCACTTTCACAAGATGAGCAGAAGCAAAAGAGCAGCCGGGCAGAGCACAAGAAAGAGATCAAGAGTGAGGAGGCCCTTCATTTAGTGTAAAGTCAAAATGGCCCATGTGATAGAAGACCTTTAAGTTTAAAGCAGTGAACTCAACTTTTTTGTGCAGATAAGGAAAAAGGAGCAGGGTTACATTACAGTTAACTCTCAGTAATGTAAGCCCGATCAGCCCACTGAGAGTTGCTAAATCAAAGTCCTTGTCTTTCCTTTGTTAGTAAGCCATCTTTATTCAGGTGGTATACCAGATATCCACTCCAGTCTGTGGTCCATGATCCTTGCATGATATCTCCTGAAGTTCTTCTCTGCTGCTCCAGCAAGGTAAACAAGTGCAGGGCATATATGTCCTACACAGGAAGGTTGAGTGATATCATTTATATTTCAATTTACAAATAAATAAAAACTTAAAAGTTAAAAAAAAATAAGAAAGGTTGGATAAGGAAAACATTAAGAAATGAGGTTACTTTCTATACTCACAGACCAAGGAAGTGGTGGAGGCAGAATTCAGACCAGAGTGTACCTCTTGCTCAAGGTTGCATTCTTTCCACTGAGCCCTATTCTCTTCCCTCCAGTTCTGACTATTTTGGAAGGTGAGTAGGGCCTCTGTAGCTTACCCTTTCAAAACTAAACATTGGTATATTTGTTCAAATTGTAGTATATGACATGGAAAAATGTCACATTTATTTATTATCTATTAGATAGCTTTTAATCAAAAAATGAGATTAGATGAAATTGAAGGTTAACAGCTTTTACTCAAATAATATGGAATCAAATGAAATTGAAGATTAAATTATATCCTGTCAATAAAATGTCTAATATTTTAATGTCTAGTTCGTCTTCATCAAGTGTTCAAAATTCTATAGAGCTTTTTAAAGTTATTAGTGAGTGAAACATTGCCCCTAATGCGCACCTCTTGGCATCCATAAACAGCTAAGATCCCGTCATTAAAAAAACAAAGACCTTGACAAGAATCAAAAACATAAAATTCTGAAACAACATTATTTATCATTGCAAAGGCAGAATTGTCTAAGAGGTGTCATTGACCTGGTTTTGCACTGAGGGGGACAGAGTCTTAATGGTAATATTCATCAAGGGTGGATCCAGGGCCGAAGTTAGCCAGTACACACTGCTAACTGTGGCAGTACTGATTGTTAAAATATTTAAATACTTCCAGTCAGATTGGTAAATAGCAGCTGCAATAAGCAGCAGCATGAATTAATAATATGAATTCCAGTACATGTGGTTTATTTTAGAAATCCAATATGCATTGTAAATCTAGGCTTTTTTTTTCTGGATTAGGCACTATATGCAGAGTTGAGGGCACCACAAGTGTCCAGGAGGCAGAAAATGGGAGGATGGAAAGATATAACCAGAGTCTTAACTGAAGTTTCTGTGGGAAAGGCAAGGTGGGGCAGGGTGAACAACTTAGGACTGACTATTCTGAGTAATTTCTTCAGTGATCTTTGGGATATAAGATGGTCCCCAGTTTCTTGGCACCTGTTTTGGGGAGACTTAAAGCAAAGGAATATTGCTTCCTGGGCTGCCTGGGGCACAGAGAGCTGCGGGCTCTGGATTGGTTTGTTTGTACATCAAAGACATGCACCTTAGGTCTTTTGCTATCTCTAAGAATTGGCTAATCGTGAATTAGCAATTTCTTCCCAGTCAGAAAGTGTTTTTTTAAATGTCAAAGCATTGTAATATACAGAAAAAAAATATTTACAATAAATAAGAGAGAAAATCTTGAAGCCAAATTAAGACGAACCTAGTTTACAAACCTTCACAAGTACTAGCTGCCTGTAATCTGCCCCAGAGTAGAAGCAAGGACCATGCTCATGTAGTAAATGGGGAGTCTGCTGGGGCTATTGTCAAAGACAGGTGCTGCGATGGGCTCTCCAGTGGAACTTTCAAAGGTCATTGTGGCTTTGGTGTTTGTTTTGTTTTGTTTTTGTTTTTTTGGACAACCTATTTCCTGGTGGACAGTAGCCATTCTTGTGGGATAGAAAAGGTCAAGAGTGTGCTTCTCTGAAAAGCCATTGAAAACACATTGAAAAATTGGAAGATCATGTGCCTCAGGTAGACACAGTGAAGCACTAGCTGTCATACTCTCCAAATTTGTCTGCTACCACCCTAGCCCTCTTCTTCTCCATGCCTGTCAGTTCCCATATTCTTGAGAACATGTCAGGCCTGCTTGTCTCCTGGCAACATAACCTCCCCCATTACCCCGGCTCACCCAGGGGAACTGCCAGTTGCATTCTCCTGCATTGTCTTCTCCATCATATTTTTCTCACATGGCCTCTAGCAGTCACCACCTCAGTTGCTGGCACTAGTTTTATTCTGATTCACCAACATGCTCTACAGCTGTCTAATGCTTCTGGGGAAAAGAAGACAGAAGTCCAGGGTCCTGGCTCCAAAACCGCAGTACCAATCAATCCCTATCCACGTTCATGCGCTTTCGTTCCGTTTTGCTCTTGCCTGTGTTATTTAAGCATTGGTTAATTGACCAACCCACAGAAGGAGGAAGGGAAATGAAAAATGAAGGACAGACACTTGAAGAGCAATGTGGGGAATTAAAGATGGGAGGCAGCCTCCATGCCTCTGAGAGAATCCCCACATGACTGAACAACGGAATAGGGAAGTCACTGGGACAGATTGAAGCATGACTCTGACAGGGATGACATTCAGCTAAGAACCGTATGAAAACATCACATCAACAATTACTGACTCCAGGATGTGTTCCTTTGTCTGACATTTGCCTCCCTAGCATCTGTTTTCTTGGTCTGTTATCTGTATCTTTGGCAACAATTAGAGAACTATTTCCAACTCCAATGATGGAACTGATCAGTTTCTAATTAGGTGTCATGTTGAGAATCTATTTGGTGAACTTCAGTGTTCTTGTAATTCATTGAAGATACTTCTGTCCCCAGTAGTTATTTCTAGTCCTTTACTCCTGTGGACAAGCTCAGGGAGGCCTGCATGGTGGGCCTTATAAACTCAGAGGCTGACAGTAACCACATAAGATGGCCTGTCAAGGCTTATAGCTTTCTTGACAAAGGTCAATCTTTATCCTAAGTGCCTGTCTACTATCATTTTGATGGTGTGGCTCAGTTGGATGAGCATCATCCCATGCACTGAGAGGTCACCAGTTTGATTCCTGGTCAGAGCACATGCCCTGATTTTGGGCTTGATCTTCAGAGGGGGGGTGTGCAGGAGGCAGCTGATGAATGGCTCTCTTTCATTGATGTTTCTCTCTCTCTCTCTCTCTCTCTCTCTCTCAAGTCAATAAAAAAATTTTTTTTAAAGATAATATGTCTTTGAAACATCAGACCTCTCAGGGCACAACCTCCATACCAGAGAAGGAGAACATAGAACCCCTCATTGTTATCCTGTTTCCCGCGTACCATCTCTATGTGCTGTAAATGTTAATTATTAGCTATCCTGTTACTCACCAATGTAAAAGATGTCTCACCATTTTTCTTTTTAACCAACTGAAGAGATTTCCCTGTTTTGCTTTCTCCCACCCTTCTTAATCTATCACCAATGGATTTTATGTTGCCTTCTCTGATTCTAATATATTAAAATGAGCTGCAAAACTGCCATTCTCTGGGGCATTTTCTCAATCCATCCACTGAGATTCTGCTTCCTAGCAATTGTCAGTGTGGCTCAGATAAACTCGTAAGAGTTCTCTCTAGGCTTAGATGTTTCTAACGTCAACATTCCTTAATTTCAAAGCCCTAAAGTTTGACAGTGCAGATGCTAGAGTCTCAATAGAGTTAACTTTTTATTTTTCCTGGAAACTACTACAGATCCATAGGACGTGTACTTGGGGTACCTGGAAACATTCTTTCAATAAAAGCCTATGTGCTAGGGTAAAAGCTTCAACTCTTCCCTAACCCATTTGGCTCAGTGGATGGAGTGTTGGCCTGTGGACTGAGGGGTCCCAGGTTTGATTCCGGTCAAGGGCATGTACCTTGGTTGCGGACACATCCCCACTCGGGGGTGTGCAGGAGGCAGCTGATTGATGTTTCTCTCTCATCCATGTTTCTGACTCTCTATCCCTCTCCCTTCCTCTCTGTAAAAAATCAATAAAAACAGTTTTTTTATTAAAAAGCTTCAACTCCCTCTCCAGCCTCAATGTTCAAACTCTCTTCCTATTTTTTATACTTTGTAGCCTGAAGACTGAGCTTTGAAGCCACTGTAGACTTCTGACCAAGAAGGCACCAATGAATGGATTATGGATGACAAAACAGAAAGATAAAAGAGCTCTGGGTCTTGAACTCTGAATCAAGGGGAAAATGCTACCTACAGATTTCTTGTTATCTGGGACAATGAATTTTCTTTATCTTCAATACACTCTTTTTTCTCCTGGTGTGTAGTTATCTGTAGATAAAGTTACTCAAATTTAAATTAATGTGCCTAGAAAGAACCTCACACTGATGTGTGGCATGGCATATCATCTTATTTACATTCCTTCTCAGTCACTAACCGCTCTGAATACACCATTAATGGGAGATCACAATTCTCCCAAAGTGAGTTGTAGAATTGAAAAGTATGGAGGAAATTTGGAAGGGGAATAGACGCTTACCTTCACTACCACCTCATCAGTATTCTTTTTACCATGTTGCTTCTGGGATGACCTGGAGCTTTTGTTCAAGCTTTCCTAAGAGAATTCATAACCTAATGAAACAGCTCAACTTTTCCCTTCTTGTATTTTTATATTATTTAATTCTCCTACCAGACCATAGAGCAGTGCATTATAAAAAAAATTGGTTGCATTAGTTCTTTAATTCACATTTGTAAAATGCACTGGTCTACAGTGAAACCATTTTGAGACTTGGGGAATAGAACATTGCATCATTTGATAATTTTCTTGTATTTTTATAAATCATTAACACATTTTAATTGATTTAAAAGTAAATAAAGTAAATTAAGATTAACATATTATACATAACACTACTAACACAATCTTTTTAAATATATTTTATTGATTTTTTTACAGAGAGGAAGGGAGAGGGATAGAAAGTTAGAAACATCGATCAGCTACCTCCTGCACATCCCCCACTGGGGATGTGCCCGCAACCAAGGTACATGCTCTTGACTGGAATCGAACCTGGGACCCTTGAGTCTGCAGGCCGATGCTCTATCCACTGAGCCAAACTGGTTAGGGCAACTAACACAATCTTATTAGTAAGGCAGCCTTGCTCATTCAAATAGTTAATTAATGGGATGTTAACAATAGAAAACAAAAATAAAAATCATTCATAAGAGGATGAAGGAATTAGAGTCCAATAAAAACATCTAGGAAGAAAACTGCAGGAAAAACTGACTACATATTTAAAAATGTATATAACTAATGTAATATTAACAAAAATATTTGTTTAAATGTGTATTCAGAGCTTGGTTTTACCAGCAATTTATAGTCTTAGAGGATTTATGCATTCATTTGTTTTTCAAATGTTTCCATTTTTATATTGACTCAATAAGAAGTTCAAAATAAAATTCACTGAAAAAAATATTTTTTGGTTGCAAATTTTCTTTTGGCATTTGCTCCAAAATATTTGGCCATTAAAATATGTTCAGTGATCGATGGGCTGACTTCGAATTTCTTACGTGCCTATAATGTCATATTGAAATATTGTATTATTCTAAGATTCCAAAAAATTTTAACAAAACTTAATAGAACTATTTCAGTGTTATTTCATCAAGTGTGGGATCAAGAAATTGCTGTATATCTTTAGGTGGCAGACATGAACCTTACTGTATGAAAACAGAAAACAGGCTCAGGAATTGGATAGTATGGTCATTGATCTTACAAAAGCTTCTGTCTGCCAGAGCAAAGCTGAATCCTGCACTCCAAAACAGCCTTACCCTTATTTAGTGCTCTCTCCATCTTCTAACCCACAAGTACTCATTTTTTAAATCTGGAATAAGATTATGTCATTCCAAACTATAAAATTATCTCCAAAATACATATTGGGAGCTATGTTTTGGCAAAGCAATAAACAAGGTAACTTGTATTGAATTTTTCTTTGATTCTTTGTATTTGACACATAACATTCAGTGGAAGTGGAAAGGGAGAGAAAGCAAACAACATAATCAAGGTCATGTCTCATTAAGAAAAGTTTATTTTCTCAAGCAAGATGGAGGCTTGGAATTTCACCCATGTCCAGTAAGTGCTGCAACATTTACTGGTATTACGCCATCATTTCTCTTAATTGTTTTAGAACAAAAGTTTTAAAGCTAAAATTTGTTTCTAATGTCCTCTAATTGCAAAGTACCAATTACCAAGCTAAGATTTAGTATGTTTACAAACAATTTATGTTTTAGGATTTCACAGTTCAGTTGAGTAGAGACATACTGATTTGTCACAAAGTGTGTTAACTTTAGCTTAGAATTTATAAAAGTGACATCTGTGAACTTTCACTTTAACATGATACGTTTTATAAGTACTAGAGGCCTGGTGCATGAAATTCTGGCACTGAGGGGGATGGGTCTCTCAGCCCGGCCTGCACCCTCTTGCAGTCTGGGACACCTTGGGGGATGTCTACCTGCCAGTTTGGACCTGATCACCCTGGGAATCAGGCCCAAGCTGACAGTCAGACATCCCTCTCACAGTCAGGGGCTCTCATAGTCCAGAACACCTTGCTTCTTACCTCCTGCCTGTAATGGAGGCAGGAGAGGCTCTCGCCACCCGCTGCACTTGCCAGCCATTAGCCCGGCTTCTGGCTGAGCGCACTCCCCCTGTGAGAGTGCACTGACCACCAGGAGACGGCTCCTGCATTGAATGTCTGCCCTCTGGTGGTCAGTGCCCTCTGGTGGTCATAGCGACTGGTCTTTCTGCTGGTCGTCCCCTCCATTTGGTCAATTTGCATATTAGGGTTTTATTATAAGGATTCTATTTTCAGAATTTTGCTTGCCATTATTCCAAACAAAATTAATGATCCCTGGAAAACATAAAGTGGGATGCTAGGTGCTATGTAATATGCATTTTTTGTTTGTTTTATTGTCCATACTATATGAAAACTAAAAGGTTAATTTTTGTAGCTAGGTACTGGCCAAACCAACTTTGAAAAATGTCACCTCCAGGAACATGACTTTTCTCTAGTTGATATCATTTTATACCCTAATCTGAAAGTCAAATGAGCATTTCTAGGCAAAAGAAATAAGAGCTAGGGTGTGCCAGTGGGTTTATTTTTAATTGGAAAAGGAATTCCTCTTTCTTAAAGGGCAGGTAATGATTCCAATATGTTTCTAAGCAAGACCTGAATAAAATATCAGAGAACCATGCTCAAAAATGATTAGTGGCTTTCTATTCTAATACAAGTTTTGAAAGTAATGGGAGACCTGACCTGGTGACTCAGTTGCTTGGAACATCACCCCATACACCAAAATATGGCGGGTTCAATTAATGGTTAAGGTTCATACCTAGGTTGTGGGTATGTGATCCCTGGTGGGAGCATGTATAGGAGGCAAACTGCGTTGAGCAGATATTTGTCTCTTGTATCAATGTATCAATGTTTCTCTTTCTCTCCCACTTCAAAATCAAGAAAACATATTTTAAAACAAACAACAAATAACACAGGACTATTGAAGCAGTTGAGGATAGTAGTAAATAGCCCTGATTTGCATTTGAATACACTCAGCTCAAGAACATATGAGTAAAAACCTTTTAATCTTTCTTCCAGGCCTTGCCACAACATATATATATATATATATATATATCCTCAGTTGAAGATTTAAAAAGAGATTTAAAAGAAAGTAATTGAAGTTTCCCTTATTTGTAACTATAGAACTTGTGGAAAATTTATTAAATATACAATTTTTTTTGAAATTTTTTATCAAGCAAAGGACTGAGTTTCAAGTTCCTTATATGTGAGTAAAAAATCTTCCATATATTAACTGATAAATAAAACACATAGAAAGGTTATATAGAAATATATACACAGTATTCATAAGATAAAATCTAATCCTACATATATAAGAGGTATGTCTTTTTATCCAACTAATAATCTATTATTCTAGGACAGGATTTTGTAATAACTTTATAGTTATGGAGTTAAACTCGAAAAGTGGAATATAATATGTTCCCAGATAAAGATCTTTTAATTGAATTAATCAATGGAAACATGGATTTGTAATGAAATTTGGATCTATACTTTTTTAGAAGTCTTCATTAACCACACAATTTGCTTGACCTTAATATAGTACATAGCAAATGATTGCATAGGAAATTACTAAGCTTGGAGAAATAGGTAACTGATTAAGAGAGATTTGTCTGACTTGGGCCAGAAAACAAACAATTGAATTATGTTGTATGACAGTAAGTGGCCATGTTTTCTCCGCTGAACACTTTCGTATTAAATGCAGACTTTCCTTGGTTACGGTGGATGCATGGTATATTGATTTCATGTTTTTAGTTGATAACTTCTGACAGCTGTGCTAAGTTTCAAGATGAAGGAAGAGAATCAGAAAAAGTGCTAAAATATATAAAATTCTAACCATCTTACCCTTACAATTAAGCCTCTGATTTCCCACCACAGTAAAGTTCTTTCAAGAATATAAATCCAACTGTGCTCTCAAACTGTAGATTTTGCATGGTAGAGGCTCAATTAAGGAAGAGTAACTAGGATTTATTTCATCTGCATACAGAAACTCCATTCCAGTAACATTTAAATGGTGATAAAAGAATTGCTTCCCCAGCACATCTTCAAAAGGGCATTGGCACAGTATTTCTTGTCCTGCTGATAATCAGTTTTTCCTTCCTGATTACCATCTAGTCCCCACTTTTAGTTTTACTTTTTATTGATTTCAGAGAGAGAGGGAGAGAGAGACAGAAACCTCAATGAAGAGAGAGAATCACTGATCAGCTGTCTCCTGCACACCCCATACTGGGGATCAAACCCACAATTCAGGCATGTGCCCTGACCAGGAATAGAATTGAATTTATATGTCGATGCTCAACCATTGAGCCATGCAGGCTGGGCCATTCTCCACTTTTTAAAAATATATTTTTATTATTCAGAGAGGGGGAGGGGAGAGGGAGAGAGAAATAGAAACATCAATGATACGGGAGAATCATTGATTGGCTTCCTTCTGCACACTCCCCTCTGGGGATCAATCCCACAACCTGGGCATGTGGCCTTGACCGGAATCGAATCTGGGACCCGTTAGTCCACAGGTGGACGCTCTGTCCACTGAGCCAAACTGGCTAGTGCCCATTCCCACTTTTAAAGACTAAGTATCTTCTTTCTTTTAAGGAAACAGATGTGAAATATTAAAATAAATTCTAATTTAACCTACAGACAAATTATGACTACTATTTTAAATATTATAAATATAAGCTAAAAAATAAGAACTTGATACATTCTAATATTCATTTTCATATGCAGATATAATACAGTTGTATTTTTCAACATTAGCAAGATGCATTATAGTGAGTTCCCTTTAAGAGATTTCAAATCCTTACCAGTTATGTTTTCCCTTTGGTTTTAAAGGCAGAGCTGACAGTGCTCTATGAATAAAAATGAAAAGTAAATTCCACACTCAGAAAGTTTAGTGGCTGTGAACCCTTGTTCCAAGGGACTTGAGATTATACACTGGGCAAACAGCCTGCTGATTCAACCTCAGTGAGTGACAGGGTGGTTAAATTGGGGGGTGGGGAGCTAAAAATATATTGGGCTCTGGCTACCAAGAATCTTATTAGCCAGATATAAAAATCAATATAAAGCTTTTGAATTCTCAATTTAGAGATCTTTAAAGAACCTATAAAGGGAATATTATTAGTCTTCCTGTTCATCAATTAACATAAAATAGGGGCTGAAGCTCTCCTCCCCTTCTGGCTGAGAACAGTATAAGAATGGAGTTTGGGCAGTGCAAACGCTGCTGCAGATCCTTAATTTCTGAGCAATTCTTCATTCATCACCATGTCAGCCACTCAGTTAAAAGTAAGATTATGTCTGAATTTCAGAGCTGGAAGAGGTCTTAGAGATCATTCAATTAAATGCCTAATTTTATAGCTGAGTAAAGAGAACCAACATAGTTACTCAGCTATTTAGTAGTATAACCAGGGGTGGAACTCAAATCTGATCCTCCAGTCACAGTTTTGAGGTTTTGTTTTCTCTCCCTTCCATAATAATCAACATTGTGTGTGTGTGTGTAATGTATTACACACACACACACAGAACTGAAGCAAAAGTTTTTTGAAACAATATTATTAGATACTATGCACTAAGACATTCTTGGTTCTTTTTCTCTCGTGTGCTATCCTTTTTCTTTTTAATAGTGATCAAGGCCCAGTAACATGATTTCACAATTCACTAAGGAGTCATGACATACATTTTGAAACAGCAACTGCCATCTAACTTTCCTATTTTGTTGTCTTCAAACAGACATAAAGAAGTTTAATTGTGATTTGAGGAAGTTATGCCAACAATCAAAGAGGCAGCAATAAGCCAGTCAATGAAGGAAAAATACCACATGATCTCACTTATTCATGGATAATTGAGGCCATTATAAACTTTTGAACAATAATAGATACAGAGGCAGAGCTGCCTCAAACAGAGTGTCAAACTGCATCGGGAAGGCCGGGGAGGGTTCGGGGGTGGGAGGTAGGGGGGTAAGAGATCAACCAAAGGACTTGTATGCATGCATATAAGCATAACCAATGGACATAAGACACTGGGGAATAGGGGAGGCTAGGGGACTGTCTAGGGCGGGGAAAAAAATGGACACATATGTAATACCCTTTGTAATAAAAAATAAAATTAAAAAAAAAAAGAGGCAGCAAGAGAGGGCCCATGCTCCCCAGGTGGAGGAATATGTAAGCAAAAGTGACCGCTCTGACTTAGGTCAGTATGCACCCCATCCTCATATCAATATTCTCTCAGTTATGCTTGTTCAAGAAACACTGGCCCTTCCCATCAGGAAGAGGATGACCTAGAATTGAAGCTTTATTCCCTATTACTGCTTCCACCTTCTCAATTTCTTTTTCCTGGGCCCAAACCTTTGCACTCCAACCACATATCAGAGATATTGGAAAAATCAGAATAGTTTTCACCATAATTACTTTTCCTCTCATAAGTAAATTGGATTTGCCACATTTTGCTGGATAATTCCCTTTGAATAATGCCTAACTACATGTCCATGTCTTTCTTTTAATTCAGTGCTCCCTTCCATGGATTATGAGCAAGCCATTTTTCTACCCAATTCTTCATACTAAGCAGATAATGAGAAGTCCCATGAAATACGTATAAGTCGCTTGACTCTGTCTTGGTAGTAAGTTGCCAACTCTGTACCCCACCCTGCTTCCTCCCACATGTTCCCAACTTTGTCTCTCTCAGTACTCTTATTCTGTCTGACACACAAGCGTACATAGGAGTTATTCAATGATCCTTGGCTCTTCAGATGATACAGATGTATGCACTACCCCCACTGCCCCCCCCGCCACACACACACACACCCCTATCTGCCACACACAGGCTTCCACAACTACTAGAAGCCAGTCCCAGGTCAAGTACCCTTACATGGCTAGTTCTTTCTATTGGCTAGTTTCACCATTTTTTTCACTTGTTTTTAACCAAAACTTAAGCAACCCCTAATAGGAGAGAGAGAGGAGGAAGTCTTCTGGTTAAGGGGGTACTGAATAATGTACACACTGGCTTTGCCCCTTATCTACCTCCACCCTCCATCCTTCACCAATACAAAGCTAGTTCAGCAGCTTGGAACAGATTAAATACAGCTTAAAGACCTGAGTGTTCTCTCCCAACCCTCTCAAATGTTACCAAAGGGGGAAAATACAATAGGCTGATCATCTGAAATGGGAAGGTAAAGGAGAGAATAAAAAGAGAAGAAATTGAGAAAAATGAACTCCTACTGGGTGTTGGACAACACCTGAAAGAGGAATAACAAAGCTGTGCTGCAGTCTTCACCACACATATTATTGATATTTTGTGTGTATTCATCCTCAGGTCAGTTTGTTTTTGCTAGCATTCACACAAGTGGTGAAAGGGTCTTCAGAAATATAGTAATTTTTATTCTGACAAATATCCCTCGTGGTTAAGCCATGCCTATACCCTTGAAGCATTTGCAGGCCCTCACATTAAATTAAAAAGAATAAACACACATTGGACCTCAACGCCCCGTGGCAGACAAGGCACCCTTCCCTCCTTGGCTAAAATCATTTGTTAGCCAGGAAGGGAGTAGACTGGTGTGAGGCTCTGTGCTCCATGGAGCAGCAGCCGAGATGACAGATGATGCCACTCCAGCTTTCAGCAAGGTCAGAGAATTTCTGCTCCTTCACATTTGACCTAGTGAATCTGTATCAGATGTAACTGCAGAATAAAAGGCCCACAAGTGTCCTACGGCTCCATTTACCCAGTTGCTCACCCTGGTCGTCTTGATCACAGGCGCTCCGGAGTCGAAGTAACACAGCTCCCACAGCTTCCTCCCCAGAACAGAAAGAACATAGCTAACCCAGATGTCCACTCTTAGCACCGACTTGTCAGTGCAGTGAAAACTATACAAGCAAAGATGTGGGCAAAAGGTTTCTTGGAAATGTGTTTACCTCTTATATGCCTTTAGCTCAATATGAATGGAAATGTTTGAGGCAACGTACAAAGTCAAACCATTCCCAGGGGGGCTTCTTCTCTTTGAACATGAAAGGTTAAGCAACAAGAAACTTGGAAAGTCTTCTTGGCCAATCTCCTTCAACCATCGGTTTCAGAAGGCCTTTACTTACCGGTGTTCTGCTTTCAGCTCACCATTTGTTTGAGGGTGAAGATGCACAATTGTGACAGGTTAGATAAGGTTGCTGTCTACACAGTCCTCAAACTCAACTGAGTTAAACACACAACAACAACGATGTCTGTCAATCCGGGGAGCTTCCAATAAGTGACACAGAGGCAGCTGTGCCCAGGCAGCAGAGATTTAATTTGGAACTAGGAGCACTTAGAGAAATATTGAGCAGTCTCCCTGAATCATAAATTATTTTCTCTGAAAGGATCCAATAAAATACTTTGTATTCTTAACTATGGCTTTTTTAGTCCCTTTACCCAGCAATGTAAGTGCTCTGGGTATGTTACAACAGCAAATTGGCATGTACTACACACCTGTAAAGACTTTTCAATATCAAATCACTTCCACAAGGCTAGCTACATTTTCAAACCAAAGCTTTTATGCAAACACTTCAGAATGTGTGTGTTTAGTGTGGCAGACATAATGCTATCACTCTGAGAGTAGCAATGTAATTTCCTCCCTTTCAAATGTATGCTTTACACATAGACGGGTCATATAAATGTTTGTGGTAGGTTTGGTTCCTGAGCAATAACTTATTGGAGAGTAGTCAATTGATGTATCATTGCTTGTGGCATTTATGGCTAAATCAAAACTCCTGAGCTGAGCAAGGTTTCCTTTCTGTGTGGTGTAATCAGGCCGATGCAGAAGAAAACCACCTGGAAATTATCCTCATGCTGGTCTCTAGTGACACAAATTCATTTTCTACAGGTATGACTCAGTGTCATGGTAGAACGTGAAGACATTTACTAATTCAAGGAAAACATATATGTGTTTGTTAGTTTGTGTGCGGATGTGTATTTTATGCCGAAGAGTACATACTTGGCTTTTAAGTGAGTTAATACAATGGATTGATCAAGACAAAATTATATAGGAGCCTCTTTACAAGTTCCAATTTCATTACAGTTACCATATGTGTAAAGCCTAGTTCTCTTTAACTGATGGGAATCCTATCAGAGGATCCTACAGGCTGTGCTTCTGCAGTTCCTGAAGCCCTGACAGCCAGAGCTGGCTGGATGTAGAGCAGTGATAGGCAAACTGCGGCTCACGAACCACATGCGGCTCTTTGGCCCCTAGAGTGTGGCTCTTCCACAAAATACCACGTGCAGGTGTGCACCTAAGTGCGATTGAAACTTCGTGGCCCATGCGCAGAAGTCAGTCAATTCAGGGCAATTCTCATTGTACCTACAACTCCTTTACTTTAGAAAACATATGATAAATGAACACATAAATAATCAATTAATATGTATGAGGTACTGAGGTGGCAATAGAAATTTTAAGATAAATAAATCCTAGTCCCTGCTCTCCTTGCTAATGGGAAAGTAACTTAGGCAAATAATTCAAGGCATAATGTAGCATGATATTTTAATAAGGAAATGTACCATACCAGCTTGTGGACAGGAATATCCAATTATTGGTATGTGGAAGGAAGAGTGCAGGAGGTTTCAAAGGAAACCTGAAATTTGTGCTGGACTTTGAAGGATGATCCAGAGTTTGTGAGGTAAAGACACTGAAAAAAATATGTCTTAGGCAAACAGTATTAGCAAAGTTCAAAAGATACTGGCATGCATGTCAGGTATAAGGGACTTGCATGAATGGTTCAATAGGTCTATAACGTGGTGTATGGAGGGGAGTGATGTGTATAAGGCAAAGAGGTAGACTGGGATAAAAATCTCTCAGGGTATAAAACTATATGCAAAGAACTTTAAACCACATTTCCTGAACACAGTAGGATCTCCTTCTCCCTCTTTCTCTTTCAGATGATATGAGGTACTTGCAAAGAAAATAATGGGAGTGATGTAGAGAGTGGAATGGAGAGAGACAGTAGTATGAGAGCCAGAAAGACCAATAGTTACTTATCGCAATCACCCAAAGGAGTTGTATGTAATTAGAACTGTAGCAATAGAATGTTTAGAGAATTTTGAAGACAACCAATGATATGACTAAAAAAAAAAAAAAAGGAAGATCAACTTGACTGGTGTGCTCAGTCAGTGGTTGAATATAGACCCATGAACCAAGAAGTCCTGGTTCAATTCCTGATCAGGGCACATGCTTGGGTTTTGGGATTGATCTCCTTTGCGGAGGTAGGGGGTGCAGGAGACAGCTGATTGATGTTTCTCTCTCATTGATGTTTCTGTCTCTAGTTCTCTCTTCCTCTCTCTCTCTCTCTCTCTCTAAAAATCAATAAAAACATTTTTTAAAGGAAAATCAAAGATGTCTAGCTTGGGTAATTGAGTGGATTACAAGAGAACTTACTGAAACAAGAGACACAGGAGAAAAAATGTGTTGTGGAGATCAGTGCTACATTTTTCTGCCTTTGTGGAACATAGGAAATCTAGTAAGCCTAGTAAAATAAAGACATAGTATAACTACCTATACCATGATAACAATATGCAGGAGAATCTTATTTTTCTTAGCAGCTGGAGAGAGCATCTTAATAAGAGCCCATAATTGATTCACAAAGTATTTTAATAAGTTAGTGTAGAGACTGGGCTGACAACTACAATTTGCAGACCTGAGAATCAACTACATACATGGAACTTTAATCCAACACAGGAAGGAAATGCAGGTAATTTGAGGGTTGGAGAAAGGCTGAAACAGAGGGAGACATAATAACTGGCATCATAGAAAAGATAATGGGTATTTGGCAGTGAAGTGTTTGTGTTATGTATGGTATAGAATTATTCCTCAGTTCCTCCCACAAATTCTACAATAAATCCCATATATCTCACTAATGCCTTCTTTTAAAAGAATGCAAAGAAGTGACCAGGGTGTTCTCATGCTTGATGCATGGAAAAATCAAAGAAGAGGCATTTATGGGTTTCAATAGAATTTAAGAACCCCATAAAGAGGCACAAAACAGGTCATAGAACCATAGCAGCATAGTAGGTTAAAGCTCCTGTCTGAGACTTCCTGATATGGAAGAGGACTGTCTTTCAAAAGGGGTAAAGCATGAGGAAAGGCAAAAATGGTAAGTAATCTGATATGGAAGTGGTGTAAAGGGCAAAAAACAAAATAGGAGATAGTGGGAAATTAATAAAATAACAATTTCAGACCAAAATTTTCGGTTCAAATGTAGAGTCTACATTCCATTTTTCCCACTATCACTTAAGAGCAGGTTTGTACTACTTGCTGTCTATTTCCTGTAAATATTTCACTCTGATTTCTTACAAAAATGCATAAGGAGTGAGACAATGACCATATATGAGGCAAACAGAAGTTCAGGTCTTCATTACTTTATTATTGAAAAAAAAAAGGTTTGAACTTGCTAAACCTCTTAAGTATACCATTAAGGAAATTTTTAAGACAGTACAAATAAGAAACAATCATGTAGATGAAATCACCATCCCCTCCTTGCATACACAACATCACTAATTACTTCCTGTAATATTTCCATGAAGAAAGCCATGTGCTTGTGAAAAGTCAACGCTTAATAATTAAGAGAAAGGCTGTCTCTTAGCTGAGAAATAATTTGTAGAATTAGTAGCAAGAGTACTTGCAAATGTGGATTTCCTCTCCCTTCACTCAGCCTTGTGGCTAATGCTGGTGTCTGCTTAGGGCCAAAGTGCAGTCTCATTCACCTTACCGGGTAGATGAGCAAATATGCATGACTAATTCATGAAAGCTCTTACAAAAGACACAAAGATTTGTATCATTACATTTCCATTATTCTCTAATAATTATTTAAAAAAGGAATGCCTACTGTAAATGGCTCAATGGACCTTGTGCTCCCTTCCTCTGCATCTGTAATGAATTGAACAGATTTTATATTTCTAACAAATCAATTGTCTATCCCCTAACATACATTATTGTTCACTTAGAAAAGATGAAACATTTACTCTCCTGGGCAAGGTGTGACGACACACTGAGTAAATTCAGGGGTTTTATGCAAAGTATTCATTGACACTAGTAAAACAGAAACATACCACTTAATATCAAAGTTAAATTAGCCAAAAAATCCATTATTTAAAAAATTTGTTTCTCACAATTTAATGTTAAAGCCCAAGGTTATGAGCATACCTACGGTTCTTTCTGCATACAAAACATATTCAAGGGAAAAGCATTGCTCCATCCACAATTCTCTCAAAAATAAATCTCTTTTGCTCTTTTTCTAAACATCAAAAAGAATGATATTAATATTTCCTCTTTTCTGTAGCATGTTACAGGACTTCTTGGCTGCTGTACAGCATTTTGGCAGTTCCAACGCATTGAATCTAGAGCCATTCAAAAATCTTTAGTGAAAGTGAATAGTGGCTGCGTAGGAGTATTTCTCTTGAATTTCCTTTCAGACCTTCTATGGATCACACTAAGATATCTTTTAGAATCATTTTTACTCACATTAGTTAACCATGTTAGGGAAAATCACTTTCGGAAAGAATTCAGTTCACCCACACCAACCCTCTGGGAAGTCAGTTAGTCAAACTGTCAGGCCAGGCTAATCATAGTTTGTTAAGTGCCTGTAGCCTTGTTTAAAACCTGAATGCAATGAAAACAAACCACACCCCCTACCATTAAACTTATTGCTGTCATGAGAATGGCTAGCCCAAATACCGGGAAGATAAATGTGAAGCTCACAGCTCTCACCAGCCCTTCATTTATCCCACAGTTACAGCCAGACAACTGAAAAGACCACATTAAAAAATAATAACAAGACCTTCTTGAATGATGATTGGTCATCCCTGCTGCTATTTTTAATTCCATTTATAAACTTCTTTTTATTGCTATATCAAGATTTATGACTTTCAAGCATAAAATATATGCAAAGTTAAATGGCAGTGCTATTCAAAAAAAAACACGCTATAGCCCTGGTTCGTGGTGAGGCTGCATTAGTTCAGCAAATCTACCCAACTACAAATCTAGAAAATGTTTAGATGCGATGCCCTATTTCTCAGTAGTAATATGTCAGTTCTCATTAGGTACATAATAAGGTTTATTGCAAGACCTTTTAAGTCAGCAAGCATTTTGACATTACCTGATATCAGGATGAACAGCTGTTGCAAAGAAGTTACTCTTCAGGAAAACATAGATGTAATCAGCCACTATTGAACAAGAAAAAATTATAATGTAAGTACATTTAGCAGGCATAAATTTTCTTGTGTTTATGGGTATCTGGTTAACTATTCTATTTCCTCAAATATTAGCAAATGTCTGAGTATAGTCACCCATGTTCTAATAGCTAATGTTCCTTTAAACCCTCCTCCCACTCCCTCCTTAGTATATTTTTGTCATCCAAAATGCAGTGAAAATGTTAACAAATATTTTATTTCTCAGACAAAAAACAAAAGTGTGAAAAAGTAAATAAAATTAAAGAGAGCCAGATACAAAAGTTTTTAACTTCTGAATCATAGTATTAGTTTTTTTAAATTGATTTTTAGAGAGAGAGGAAAGGAGAGGGAGAGAGAGAGATATTGATGTGAGAGTGAAACGTCGTTCACACATCCTACTGGGAATCGAGCCAGCAACCTTTTAGTACATGGACAACATCCAACCAACTGAGCCACATGGGCCAGGACATCAATTTTTTTTGTTTTTAAAAGTTTTCTATACTAATACCCTTAACCATATATGTCCCTAAACATATTTAAATAAATACAGCAAAAGACAGTTAAGCGACACAAAGTCTTAAGAAAAATGTCCCCCACAAAAATAATACATAAATATAGTAGAGAGCTAAATGAGGATGAAAGAAGAGAACAGGGAGACATCACAAATTATCTTCATAAAAACAACTATGTTAATTGATCTTCAACAAATACCAGTATTTGCAATTATTTCTAAATATATACAATATAAAAATAGGACTTAAATCATAACTCTAAAAATACTGTTATGCAATTAATTTTCACAAACTTTTTGTTTTTCAAATAGGACATACTTTCTCACTGACAAGTTTTATCATTTATATTCAAGTGACAACCAAGCTACTAGGGTAGCCTTCTATTCAGAAAGCATTTCTGAAAGCCCTGTATGTACCTGAATTTGTGCCAGGCACTCCTAGAAAAAGAAATATGAATAGCTACTGTTAATGTATATTTCCTTGAAGATTAAGTTTTGCATATTTGATTTCTTAAAGAGGACCCAGAGTACATCAATATGAGATATACCAGAGATCACATTTGCTGAAATGGGCATGCAATGTGTGGATTTATTTCTTGTGAATAAGAACTCATAAGACCTGAAAATAGCAGCCTGACACCAAGAATCAATAGAGGCAAATAGACCACAAGAGAAACAAGAAATCAGGGAGGGAAACCGTTCTCCTCGGGTAGCAACACCAGGTTGGAAGAAGACAGAGCAAAGCGTTTTTGCAGACATGAAGATAACCCTACGCTAACAGAGACCGCATTGCAATTATGGCTGTTTTGTTTAATGCGGTTTTAGGCTTTTAATCTCTTGGCCTGTGCTGCCAAAATTATAATATTAGAAAGTTGAGTCAAATACAAATCAATTGAGCATCATAATAGTCATTGAGTAAAGTATTTGTGTTTCTTCAACCACAAGTAACTCTTATGAAGCATTTCAATGAATATGATTGCTAAAAGGTGTCTAAATCTCTTCACCCAGGAAAATTTGACCATCCCCTTTCTACCTCATTCAAACTTCTCTCAGAGAACATAGCACTTTATTGCATGTCTTTATAAATTTGTCTTGTTTCACATGATCATCTGGAGAGTAAGGACCTTGTCTTATGTAACTTAATATCCAACATGTTGCATAATTGGATGTCCTAAATAAGGAAATTAAAAAAATTACATATAAAAATTTTATGTTTAAATTATAAAATCAGAAATAAAGCCAGGAGTATTACCAATGTTTTGTTTTGGAAAAATCAAAGTTGATGTTAAAATGTGATCTTTTTCACTAGTATTGCAATAGTCCTATTGGATAATTTAAAGCCTGCATCTTTAAATTCTGTCTATAAAGTTAGCTTTCAGCATGACACAAGACAAGTAACTCAACCTCTCTATGCCTTAGTAGTAAAAATTATTCTAATTTACCTTACAGGAATGTTGGGTTACATGAGGTATAAAGCAAAGTATAATATAAAAATCTACATAAAGATTAATGGAGAAGACATTTATAAAAAGTGATTCTAATAAAATAAAATAACTGGATTCAACAAATTATATCAGAAATACAGCAGCTGTAGAAATAACTTTGAAGTTATTTTACTTACTATTTATTCTAAGATCATTATATACAGATCATAGTTGATATTTATTTGTATAGCACTGAATATATTTCTGAGATACCTGTTAAGTATGCCCTTTGTTGTAATAATTAATAAGTCATTGAAGTTATAAAGCTTATTATTTATCTTAAAATCCACAGCTCTTAAATAAGACAATGAATTTATAAGCTAACAGAGAGATATTATTTAAAGTAAAACATGTTTGGAGAGCTATAAAAAAAAAAAAACAAGGTTCTGTGAGTTGCAAAGATTATTTTGTCCCAAGACATCTTCTGTCCCTACTTTTGTATTTTGAAAAAATAGTAAGCTTACATAAAAATAGTAAAATAAATACCATAATATTTTTTTACCTGGATTCAATTGTTCATATTTTATCACAGTGCTTTATGTCTACACACACACCCATTTTTGTCTCTTTTTGGCTGAATCACTTGAAAGTAAGCTACACATAGCATAATATTCACCTCTAAATACTAATATTCACCTCCAAATACTAAATGACACCACTTTGTAACTCCTAAGAAGCAGACAACAAAGACATTCTACTACATAGCCAAATATCATTATCACACTCAACAAATAAAACAATAATAGCTAATATTGTGTTTCTCAAACTATCTATGGAGAAGGACCAGCATTTATTACTTCCAATCAATTGAGAAACAATACTTTAGCAAAATAAAATAAATAATGAATTACTAAAAAATGACCAAGCTCCTGTCCATACCCCAACAAAGGTCAAGTTACTACAGAATTTTCTAATTTCTTTTTTTTAAAATATATTTTATTGATTTTTTACAGAGAGGAAGGGAGAGATAGAGAGTTAGAAACATCGATCAGCTGCCTCCTGCACATCTCCCACTGGAGATATGCCCGCAACCCAGGTACATGCCCTTGACCGGAATCGAACCTGGGACCTTTCAGTCCGCAGGCCGCCCCTCTATCCACTGAGCCAAACCGGTTTCGGCATTTTCTAATTTCTTATTCTCAACTGTTGTACTTAACACCTTGTGGAACAATAAATACCCGCTCACTGGTTGGCCCCTGAGTTTAGAGCCACACTTAGTAGCACAATTATGACACTGAGTAAATACTTAAATGTGCCAAATTATTCCTCCAAGTACATTTATGATGTGACCCGCTTAAAAAATCATCTCTTTATTCTTCTTTAATCACTAAAAGTGACACTTTCTTTTTTATCTTTTTTTTTTTTTTTACATTTATGACACTGACGTTTTTGAAGAATCCAGGTCAGATGACTTGTAGAATGCCCCATAATATGGCTTTGGTTGTGGTTACCTCATGATTATTTTTACTTTAAACTCTTTGGATGTGAATATTACAACAGGTGATTCTGTGCCCTTCCTGGAGCGTGATATTTGTAGGCACATGATATCGGTTTGTCCCATTATTAGATGTTACTCACATGAGCCTTGCCTGAAGTAACTATTATATTTTAGACAAAAAGGATAATTTTTAATTCTATCAATATAATCCATTGTGAAATTCAAATTGTTTAAATTGTTTAAAATGTGGCTAGTGATAATTTCTTCTGGCCAGGTCCTATATCTCTGTGACATGACCCCATAAATTTGTGAGCACTTTCTCACTTTGTGATAAAATAAGGTATTCTAGGTTTACCATGTATTTTTTCTGCACTGAACCAAGAGTAAATCATTTCCACAATAATGCCTGGTTTCTCTGAATAGTGAATGGCATTTATAAACCAAGATCTTGATATTAGGTGTGCTCATTACTATTGGATAATATAATTTTCAGGGTAGTACAAAGGAGCTGACATTTTAAAAAAAAATTATCCAACCAGCAATGCAAGAAATGCTAAAGAAGGGAAGAAGGAACACTGGCATAAAGAATAAAAATGGCAACAAGTAAGTACCTATCAATAATAACCTTAAAAGTAAATGGATTAAATGCTCCAATCAAAAGACATAGGGTAGCTGAATTGTTAAGACAACATGACCATATACCCACTATCTACAAGAGACCCACCTCAGAACAAAGGACTCACACAAACTGAAAGGATGGAAAAAAAATTTTTTCAAATGAATGGAAATGGAAAAAAG
>NW_006300365.1:1881339-1883023 GCF_000327345.1 Myotis davidii | reverse complement strand
CACAACAAAATATTAGCAAATCAGGTCCAGCAATATATTAAAAAGCTCATACACCATGACCAAGTGAGATTTATTCTAGGGATGCAAGACTGGTACAATATTTGCAAATCAATAAATGTGATACATCACAAACAAAATGAAGGATAAAAATCACATAATCATATTAATAGATACAGAAAAAGCATTTGACAAAATCCAACACCCTTTCTTGATAAAAACTCTCAGCAAAGTGGGAATAGAGGGATCATACCTCAACATAATAAAAGCCTTATATGACAAACCTACAGCCAACATCATACTCAATGGGCAGAAACTGAATTAATTTCCCCTAAGAACAGGAACAAGGCAGGGATGACCACTTTCACCACTCCTCTTTGATATAGTACTGGAAGTGCTAGCCATTGCAATCAGACACAAAAAAAATAAATAAAGGGCATCCAAATTGGAAAAGAAGAAGTAATATTGTCATTATTTGCAGATGATATGATACTGTACATAGAAAAGTAAATATTTGAATAGTTCCCTATTTTACGCACAAAGAAATTATTTTAGGGCTTTAAAAAAACACTTTACATTGTCATAAAGGTAAAAAGAAATTATTTAGAACAATGGATGGAAATGTAGTATGCTTTTAATAGAATGCACTGCTTGCTACTACTGCTGTCACTGTTACTATGTCTATAAATATAATTATTAATTTAGTATTTTGAATTGACATTTGCTCTTATGCCTGATATATTTTCTTCACATAACTTCATGTTTAACTTCCTCACTTTATTTAGGTGTCTAAAGATTTTACACAGAAAAAGCACTTCTTTTTTAAAATATATTTTTATTGATTTCAGAAAGGAAGGGAGGGATAGAAACATCAATGATAAGAGAGAATCATTGATTGGCTGCCTCATGCACACACCCCACTGGGGATCAAGCCCACAACCCAGGCATGTGCCCTTGACTGAAATCAAATCCAGGACCCTTGAGTCCCCAAGTTGAAGCTCTATCCACTGAACCAAACCAACTAGGGCCAATCACTTTTTTGACCAACCTGTCTCAAATAACCCTGTCCCATCCTATATTACTCCCCACTACCTTCCTTTCTTCTGATTTATTTTTCTTCTTAGCACTTACGATCAAATGAAATATTGCATATTTATATATTGCAAATGAAATATTCCATGTGATTACTTGTTTATTCTTGACCCGCCTTCTCCCTCTATGGACAAGCTGTAAGAAAAGAGGACTTCATCTGTTTTTGCTCATTGTTGCATGCCCCGATCTTACAAAGTGTTTGACATGATGAAGGCTCCGGAACTACTTGTTTAATAACTAAACAGTGCAATAAACTTATTAGCGAATGTAGATATTAAAATAATGATGCAAATTTATTTTTTTATTTTTTTAAGTAATAGCTTCTGAAGTGTGAGAAGGAGGTTAAACAAGATATCTTAGAAATCTCTTTTCAAATATTTTATTAAAATACTCATGAAAACTATTTTGAAAAAAATCTTCTATGCACTCCAGCAACAACAAAAATCAAGGAAATGTTGCATTCCTCTAGGGCAGCCGTTCTCAACCTGAACGACCCTTTCACAGGGGTCGCCTAAATACATCCTGTATATCATATATTTACATTGCGCTTCATAAAAGTAGCAAAATTACAGTTATGAAGTAGCAAAGAAAATAA
>NW_006300365.1:1866725-1880620 GCF_000327345.1 Myotis davidii | reverse complement strand
AAAAAATGCATAAGACTTGCAAAAGAAAACAAATACCTATTTATTGAGTATTCTGAAAATGTTATATATGTTTCAAGATATAAAAAGAGCTGAGGCTCCAATAGACAGTTACCAGATAGCAAAATGAAAGTAAAATAACCTGCTTGCCCAGCTGGTGTGGCTCAGTGGTTGAGCATCTACCTATGGGCCAACAGGTCATGGGTTGATTCTTGGTCAGGGCTCAGTCACCATTGGGGGACATGCAGGAGGCATGCAGCGGGCAGCTGATCAGTGATTCTCTGTCATCATTGATGTTTCTCTCCCTCTCCCTTCTTCTCTCTCTAAAAGTCAATAAAAACATTTTTTAAAAGTGAATTTGCTTGAGGACTTAATTGAGGCAACTGAGGAGGAGATGGTGCGTCACGGGAACAAGGATAAATGCTCTTGCAGCTAAGCTAAGAGACCTTTCATTAAGCCGACATTTATTAAGCCCCTACTGTATACCAGGCACTGTTTTTTAAGTGCTGGAGTCAGTGTGGTAAATAAAACTAAAGGTCTTTGTCCTCATGGAGCTGTTATTCTAATGGGTGTGACAGACAAGAAGGATGTCAGAGAGTGATAGATGCTGTTAGGAAAATAAAGATGGAGGAAGGTGCTGTTTTCCATGGGCTAATTATAGGGAAAACCTCTCTGAAGAGATGTATGAACAGGTATCTGTAGGAAACACAGGGGAGGTCTAGGAAGAGCTTTCCAGGCAGCGGTAAAACAAATAGCCCCCAAGGACAGTGGGCTTAGCCATGTGATGGGCCATGTGTATAGAGTGTCAGCCCATGGACTAAAGGACCCTGTGTTCAATTCCAGTCAAGGGCACATGCATAGGTTGTGGACTCCATCTTTATTGAGGAGCATGCAGGAGGCAGCCAATCAATGGTTCTCCTCATTGATGTTTCTATATCTCTCTTCCTATCCCTTCCTCTCTGAATCCTTGTATCTTGTCCATTAGAATGTTCCCATACGTTATTCACTAAAAAAAAGTAAAGGTGGTAAAAGGATTTGAAAAGAAAGAGGTTTGCTCTTAATCTTTTCCTCCACTTAAGTCCAGGCAGAGAGAAAAACAACATGTGAGTACAGGTAGAGGACCCCATTTCTATAGTGTAGGTCTCCAGACCAAAGCATGTTCAAGCTAAAGGAGGGAAGATTAAGCTACAAAAATAAAAAGTTCCAATTATTATACAGAATTAGACACTCAAGTTATTTAATTAAGACAATATTTGTGACTTAAAATTTCTATAGGACTGTGTCTTATCTAAGAATCTTTCTTATTGCCGAAACCGCTTTGGTTCAGTGGATAGAGCATCAGCCTGTGGACTGAAGGGTCCCAGGTTCGATTCCGGTCAAGGGCATGTACCTGGGTTGCGGGCACATCCCCAGTAGGAGAAGTGCAGGAGGCAGCTGATCGATGTTTCTCTCTCATCGATGCTTCTAACTCTCTATCTCTCTCCCTTCCTCTCTGTAAAAAATCAATAAAATATATTTTTTTAAAAAAAGAATCTTCCTTATTGTCTTGGGCCTGCTGAAATTTTCCTCCAGAGGCAGGAGAAGTTTGCCCTGACTGAATGTGTGATATAAGAAAATAAAATTGCATTATGATAAAAATCCATGCATCATGCCTATTCAACATACTGGCCACACATGGATAATTTAATTTACTCCTCACAACATCTTTGAAAGTTAGGCATGCAACCTGAGCAGCTGTGAAGGCCACATGCTCAGAAGGGCCCTGTGCTGCACTTAATGCTCTGTTCTAGCTGTTTTGAAATTCTTTATAATTTTGTAACAAGGGGCATTTTCATTATGTACTTGGTCCTGCAAAGAGCTTTTTGGATGATGGTCATGTTTAATTTCTTGCCCTAGATTGGAGTTATGTGGTTTTAACTTTTAAAAAATTGTTATACTGTACAGATGTTTTATACAATCGCCTGTATGAATTTTATATTAAACAATTTTAAAATGTTCAAAATAAATTTTCCCCAGAAAAAAAGTTATCCTAAGAAATGGGGAAAATTTAATTTTTGAGTTATGTTCTTAATGAGATTAATAATTATAATAAAAAATCTCTATTGAAAGCACTAAATAGACTTTATATAGTAGAAAATACATTTTTAAGAAGAAAAGGATAATATTGAGATGTAATGTACAATTCAGAATGACTACATATGAAAGTGAGAGAAGATAATAGAAATGGAGATTAAATGACAGATTTAGATGATAAATAATAGTCATCTCCAAAGAAGAAAAAAGAATGAATCCCAGTTAATTATATTAAAAATAATCTTTCCAGAATAGAGACCCCAGAAAAAACTAAGAAGTATTACTGTGATTGTGGCAAATTTAATAAGCAATGTGTTTCTTATTAACTTTATTATTTGAATTCCAGGAAAATAAAAGTGATCTTGAAAACTTTGAACCTGAAAAAAAATGCATCGTTCCAATAGTGAATGTGTAATCAGAAAAGTTTCATTTGTTTGTTTTTTTTCCTATAAAAAAAAATAGAAAGAAAAATGTCTACGTTTTGGCAGTGGGGAAAGAGGGAGGTCAGGTTGGCATTCATGGCTGAGAGCAGAACAGCAACCTCAGAGCTTGTGGATACTTCTATGAAAAAGATTACTTTAAAGATGTTAATTAATCCCCCAGAAAATTAAAACAAATTGAATTTAAAATTCTATCATTGAAACGTCATGGTGGAATAGAAAAGAAATAGCAGTAAACACTGAAACCAGCTAGTAAGAAAAAAAATCATCAGTCAATTAATATTATTATGAGAAAGGTTGATGCTGTTAAGTCTAAATAATTGGTGTAATTATGGAAGCTAAGATGGAATAGAAATAATGAAATATGCTTTAATAAAAGAAACTTTTTTTCTTTAAATAGGACTTGCAAATTCAGGTTAAATTAATGAAAAGTACCCAAGTAAAGTAGGGAGGAGGAAGAGCAATAGTACCATTTGGAAAATAAAATGGAGTTAAATTGTAAATTGTTGTTTTCTTAAGTGCATCACAAATACAACAGTAAGAAATCTGCGAAAATTGTTAAATTTGGCCCTAATATAGTTAAAATCAAATTCTCCATTTTCCAAATTATTCTAAATGATAAATACATACAGAACATTTTCTATGCAATAGAACACAAAAAAAGAAAAAGAAACAGCTTGGTGAAAAGAGGCATAAAATTAACACAAATCAGACCCAGAAAAAAAAAATTAGAGTCAATTATAATAAAGTTAAATTCAAAATTAATCATATGGCTTGAACGAAAATAACATCCAAGCTTTGGAATAGGATTAAGTGATTATTATTTTAAAGGAAATGCAGTACAAAATACAAGACTATATAGAAAAATTTTAAAAAATATAATAAAGCCCACTCCTCTTGATAAACATGAATGCTAAAATTATAAATAAGGTTATAGAGAACAGAGGCAGAACCAAATCTACAAAGCCCTGGGTTATTTTTTTTTCCCCTTTTGATAATTCAGCAGAGAGCTTGCTCAGGAGACCTGAATTGCCTCAAGGAAGAATAGGAAGATATAGCCATCACCTTCCAGGGAGACCCATTCTTAAGAAGGCCTCTTCTAGACCAGAAAACCTGCATGAGTACATAGGGCAAGACTAGGGTGGGGCTTCCTTCTGCTGGCCTGTGAGCCACTGTGCACTCTGAGCCCTCTATGCCCCCCTAAACTGTGAACAGTGAGATTTGGAAATATCTGCCTATGCTATACTCTTCTCTGCTAGTAAATATCCTCCCAAATAAACCCTGTGTTAAATGTATCCTACTTTGCTAGTGATATTGTCCATGATCACTGTGCACACTAAGGATGAAAGTCCACAATTTATGATGCCAAAGGACATTCATCTGAGGAATGAAAAGTGGATTCAGGTTATTAAACTGAGTAACACCATATGTCACATAAAAAGAATAAATAAGACAAATTTGTATTATCCATTTAATGTGGTGGCAAAATGGCACTTGATAAAATATTATTCCCATTTATATTTTAAAACCCTTTAGAAAGGACAAGAAGGATGAATTTGGAGTGTTTATTTAAAACAACATCTAGCAACCTATTCAGTGGGGAAAGTGCTAAAGTCTTTTTCTTTTAAATTAGTACCTAAGGAAATAATATTTTATCAAATTCAAAACTAGTGATATTTAAGTAATTCTTATCAATTTCATAATTTATGAGCCCCAAATAAATAAACCCATATTGGAAAGAGTTAGAGAATTTTTTTCTTTTTCTTTTTCTTTTCTTTTTTTCTGCCTCACCCAAACATGCAACCCAGGTACTGCCCCGGACCAAGAACCAAGAATGGAACCCACTACCTTTGGATGTTCCAGCTGACACTCTAACCACTAGCCAGGAAAAAGGAGGGGATATTTTTGTTAGTTACAAAAGTCATGATGCAGAAGCTCAAGAAAAGCAATCAATTGAAAAATAGAATTCCTAGAGGGAATTCAGCAAAGTGGAAGACTAAAAAAGATATGAGAACTTCAATTCTAATTCTATACACCAAATTCAAGAATTCCCATTAGAAATAGTAATAAAAACTTACGTAGAAATTAGCCAAATGAGAAAGGTGAGTGATCTATAAGTATGAAACTGTTAAAAAACTATTTTATATTTGTGTCTAAGAAAAAAGCATATCCATTATTCTCTTCTATTTCTCAATCATGTTAAGATTATAAATCTTCCCAAATTAACCCAAAGGTTTAATGTAACTAGAATAAAAGTAGAATGATCCATTTTAAATACTGAAGAAATAATTTAAACTCTATCTGTTAGAAACCAAGTAAGAACATTTTTGAAAATTTTCAAAAGAAAAATAGCAAGCTATATACTTAAAATAAATCATACAGTTACAGTAATTGAAACATTGGTCTACTTGTCTACATACAAACACACAGAGCATAGCAACAGAGGTGACAGAAAATATATGTAATATTTTTTAAAAATCACAAACCAAAGAATAATGAAAGGGTCATTCAATAAGTGTCTAAAAAGGAAGGGAAATCTCTACGTATCTTCAGTTCATACCATACAACATAATTCATTCCTGATGAATTAAAAAGTTAACTTTTAGTAAAAAAAAAAAATTTAGAGAATTTTGATCTCAATATTTATCCATTTTGAAAGAGGTTGATTTTCTAATTAGACAAACATACAAAAAGTGAGGAAATAATCTTATAGTTAACTCCATAAAAATAAAAACTCTGGTATGTGAAAAGGTTAATAGAAACTTTTTCATGAAAAAAAAAAGTTAATAGAAACTAAAGACTGAGTTCAAATAAAAGGCAATGTCTTTACAAACTTTATTATTGTTTTAATTGATATTTATGGAATAACTAGTGAGGTCAGCACTTTCTTACATGTTAATTAGCCGTGGTGATTCTATCCTGGTGCTGGTGTACTACCTGTTTATATCATTTTACCATCTATCCATACTCTTAATATTTTTTCCAGTCATTTCACATTTTGGAACAGTATTTTTAATTTTAAGAAGCATATTATACTTTGAGTCTAATTAATGTTAAAATTAATATTAAAAGCAGTAAACCCCACTAGATTTCAAAGAAATGCAAATCAGAACCACAATAAAAAGCATTTATCTGCCTTGCCTTTTAAATCAGCATTTTTTAATTAAAAGAAAGGTAACCACCACCACCAAAATTGGCTTTAGTAAAATGAAAAATTTTCTCTCATTCATATTTGGTAACAGTGGAGGGTGGAATTACTTATAAACTGTAATAAAAATCTTAATGATAATAGCGCATATTCTAAAAGCAAGCAAACAACTTTAAAATATGGAAAAGGCTCTTTAAAATTTTTCTAAATAGCCTGTATGGCCAATAGCACAGGAAAGGAAAGCAAATTATGGCACTCATACAAGGCACTCAATGCTGTCATTAAAATAATGATTTCAAAGATTACATAACCGCATGGAAATACTTATGATAATTTTATCACAGGAAAAAACAAAATAGAAAATGATGCCAATAGTAGTAAAAGAACAAAACAGAAAAGAATGCACTAAATCAATAAACTAGTAGTTTATTTTTAAACAACAAAAGGAAAAAGGAAAATCCCGTTCCTTTAAATTAAAATTTAACAGTCTCTCCTCAGTAATTAAAAGTATCCCATTCAATATGTAAATCCACACTACATTCCTCCCCAGACCCCAGCTGGGGCTGGAACGTGAAGGCTGGGGAGGAAGAAGGATTTCTTATCTGTTTCCTGCTCCTCCTTCCTAGATTGCTAACAGGAGTTGGCCCCCTCTTGCTATTGATGTTCCCTCACCCTCTGCAGTGGTCCTCTTAGGCAGAGCTTAGAGAACTTCTTACAACTGATGAACCTACACTGACAGATCATAATCACCCAGAGTCCTTTACATTTGGTTCACCTTTGGTGTTGTACATTCTATGAGTTTGGACAAACGTATAATCACATGTACCCACTATTGTAGTATTGTTAAGGGAGAATGGAACTTCTCCGTCGCTTGTGGGAGCAGGGTTCTTCCAGTGCCACTGAAATAAACATTTTCAGAAGCCCTCACAGGAGAATGAGATGCGGTAAAGACTTTATTTGTGTGGGGTTACATTCCTTGGGTTCCAAAGTTCCATGTCCCTTAATCCAATCTTGGAAAAGGACAGCCGTGGATCCAACAAAGCCAGGAGCAGGGCCAGTGTCCAAAGTGTCTGTTCCATGGAATTGAGTCTGGCAGAGCATCAGCTAGATTCAGTCCATCAGTCCTTTATGTGTGACCCACACGGCCATGAGCCACATGGGTGAATGCAGCGGGGCAACAGGATCCAGATGCAAACAGCAAAGGAGAGAGCCAAGAGCCAAGAACACAAAAGAACAAACTCCCTTTGTCTAAGAGTTTAAATATTCAGGTTTTCGGCCCTTGCAGTGGCCATGTCTATTCTGGCCACTGACTTGTTCCTAGGTGTGATTGACAGACACCTTCCCACATCACTCAGACATTATTGGGCATGTCCAAACTGCCTATGTCCAGTCCCTTTCCCCTATCAATCAGCAGGGAAGAGCATTGAGAGTGTTAAATTGCAGCTTCCTGGCAAAACTGTAAAAATGGCATGCTTATATTATCTAATCTTCCCATTACTCCTTTTCTGTTAAATAATAACCAGATTATTACAGCAGTAACAGAATCATATTGAGTAGTTTCACTGTCCTAAAAATATTCTGTGTTTCACCTATTCATTCCCCAACCCCTCATTAGGCAGAATTTTAATCAGTTTTTGATCTATTGAAGATTATTGTTTTTATTTAGATTTGGATAAAATTGTTTATTTTAATTAGGCAATAGTTAGATAATAAGTGGTCCTACTGCCATTTCTGTAAATATGCAAAAATACTTGATTAAAATATTGTTTACATTAATTCATTTAATTTAATTAATTACTCCTTTAAGAGTAATTTCTCTGTAACTTTTATCAGTAGCAATTTATACCTAATGTTAGTACAGAATGATAATGGCAGCACTTTCCTGGGATGGTTCCCTCAAGCTGGGAATCCTGGAATGCAGCACAGTGAGGGGAAGCCTAGGGCAGAAGGAGTGGCAAAGCCTGACCACTGCTGGCTGACCCTCCACTTATTTTTCCCTTGTCATCCCTTCTACCCCTTTGGAATAGATTTCCTCTATGTATGGCTATGATATTTCTTCCCTAAGGAAGGACCTCAGTTCTAAAGGAATCTTTAATGCATTGAAGAACAAAGTTTTAGGGCAGAGGGACCTCTGGAGCTCCTTTCCTATTCAAACCTCACCCCCCTTTCCACTTCCCTCAGCAGAGAGACCATCCTGATAAGCAAATGGATTTGCCTTGTGCAGCAGCATTCAGTCACACAGCATCACCCCTGCCTTTCCTGTCCCCACTCTCCCTTTCACAGCTTAAATATGAGTAAAATCAGAATAGCAAAAACAAGCAGCACTGTATTTTGTGTAGATTAAAGTAAAGCATTATTTAAAGCCAATAATGGTACACTCTCAAAGAGAATCTTCCTTACATATCTTATATCATAAAGAGGTAATATGCAAATTAACCCTCATGTCCTCAAAAGATGGCTGCCTAGGAGGCAGAGCTTTTGATGCTGACTGGCATAGAAACCGATCAATCAGAACCAAATCTGGGTGAACTGTGAAGGCAGAACCTAAGGTGAGGGCTGAAGAGGGGTTTTAAAGGCAACAGCTGTTTGGTGTAAGGTGTAAGAAAGTGGTTCAATTTTTTAATGACCAGTTTGGCAGTATAGGACATATGGCTGGCTATCAGTCCAGATATAAGGATTATGTATTTTTTTCTGCAAAGAGCATCTCCTTCTGCTGAAAAAGCCGCCCCTCCTCCCGCCTGCCCATTTAAGGAGTCCTATCCTATATAGCTTGTCTATACTAATAAAAAGGTAATATGCTAATTAGACCAAGTCGACCAGCCATTTTCCAGATGTCCAACTTCCTTCCGGACAAAGCCATGGTGGTGGGGGCCAAGGCAGAGGCAGGTGGGGGTGACCAGGCTGGCAGGGGAGGGCAGTTGGGGATGAGATCAAGCCGGCAGGGGGTTAGGGAAAATCAAGCTGGCAGGGGAGGGCAGTTGGAGGCGAGATCAGGCTTGCAGGGGAGGATAGTTGGGAGCAACCAGACCTGCAGGTGAGGACAATTAGGGGCAAGATCAGGCCAGCAGGGGAGGGCAGTTAGGGGTGATCAGGCAGGCAGAGGGGTTAGAGGCAATCAGGCAGGCAGGAGAGGCAGTTGGGGGCGATCAGGCTTGCAGTCAGATGAGCAGTTAGGAGCCAGTGGTCCCAAATTGCAAGAGGGATGTTCAACTGCTGGGATGTTCGACTGCTGTCCAATTTGGCAGTTGGACATCCTCCAAGGGGTCCCCAATTGGAGAGGGTTCAGGCTGGGCTGAGGGAACCCCCCATGCATGAATTTTGTGCACTGGGCCACTAGTTTTCTACTAATGGGGAAATTATATGAAATTATATGTGTACATATACATATATGCATATATATGCATTTTTGCAGAATTGTATCGTATTAATTTTAAAAATTATCCAGCATCACAATCATATCATGTATGTGAGCATCCTGAGTAATAAAGTGACTTGTCCAAAGGACTTTGCAATATCAGAACGAAAGGTCTCTTCACACTTAGACTCATATTCAGGATGTGTGTGTGTTTTACATAAACTCACACACCTCTTAGGTTTTGTTCTAAATCTTATTGGAAAATATTTGTTGAAATTATCAACCCAAGATCTCACTGGGTCCATTGTAACCAATAAAGGTCAAAAGAGACAAACAAAAAGAGAAAATATGCCAGAATTCCTGTCCTGATAACTTTATATTCCCCATATCATAACTGGGACATCCATCATAGGCCCCATATTGTCCTCCAATTATAACACTGCCTGTTTCTGCCATATTATTCACCTAATTGTTGAGTGTGGTTCACAGCTTCACTCTCTGCCCCTTACCCACTGCATCCCCAGATTCTGGCTAAGCATGTAGGTCTTGGCCCCTGTGTTTTGGGATTGTCAAATAAAAGATATCCAGTTACTCCACAGAAATGAAAAACCTTATCTTCCTAGTAGTGGTCCAACTGCCATTTCTGTAAATACACAGTTCTTGAGTGTCTGTCTGCTGTAACCTGCATGGCTGAGTTCAGGATCTGAAGGAGGAGCTGACACACAAATGAAAACACTAGACAAGAAATATGAATTATTAAAGGGTGGGGGCCAGGTGGTGTCTCTTCTGTGAAGAGCACACTGACCTCTGGCCGTCCACTTTTTATTTACTTGAACACATTTGCCCTTTAGCAATGCATACAGGCATATTAAAGGTAAAGTTTGGTAAACAGTAAAAGGATTATCAGGTTAGGGAATTGCCTTGAGCCACCACTATCTCAACATTCTGTGTTTAGCATCAGCCCTACTAACGCCCAAGTTCCATTGGCCTTCCAAGTTCTTTCGTGCACTCTCGTGACAGTATCGGTAAGCAGTGGCTTCCCGCATCTGTCCATGTACTTCCTAAACTTCATGAGTGCCAATTCATAGGGTAGGAGACCACTTTGCTTGCTGCTCACACGTTGCTACTCTCCCCAGGAATTAAGATCACTCCTAGTACCTCAAGCTAGGGATACTACTAAAAGGAAACTTTGGGTTCAGAGGCAGATTAATCTTTAGATCCTGAGAAGTCCAAGTCTCCCAGAGCAATCTATCCTTCCATCGTAATATAGGAGACATTGCCCAATACAGCTTAGAGACCTTATGAAGGGCCAATGCCCAGAGGGACTGTGAATTCATCAGCTCAGGATTCTACACTTGGTCTTTTCCCTGGCTTATAGCAGATATGTTTTGATATCACTTTTCATTATTTACTTATGTATTCAGAAATTATGTTCAAATAGATAAAATTATACATTGAGCAAACTAAGGGCAATTAAAAATAACTGCATTTAATTTGTTACTATGAGAAGTAGAGAAAATCAAATCTTGGGTGCTGGAATCCGACTGCCTGAGTTCACACACTAGCTCTACTGTTTGCTTGCACTGGTGATCTCGGCTAGTTAACTTACCTGAACCTGGTTATCTCATGTGTTAAGTGCAAGAAAGATGTTTATCCCCCCACCTGGCACATGCATGAGCACTTTGTAAATGTATATGCTACATTTATAAAAAAAGAAGATAATGGAGGAGAGTATTTGAATTATAAAGAAAAGGTCATAAGAAAACAATCCAAATGTCCTTCAGCAGGTGATATCAAAAAGCTGCGGAACATCATACCATGGAATACTACTCAGCATATAAGAAGAATGAACTGAGTGTTTAGTGCTGAGCTTCCTGATTTTCAGCAACCGAATAAAAAAAGTAGCTCATCCTTTTCTCCTGACATCTACAATCTAGTAGGAGTGTAAGTTCAGTTCTGCCTAGATGCTTCTCTCTCTCTCTCATACATACACACACACACACACACACATGCACACACATGCACAAGCACACAAGCATGCACCGGAACAAATAATAGAAAGGCAGCAAGAAGTTAGTAGGAAATAGGAGCAGGAAACAGAGAAATCTTGTTTGCAGATGTCTTTCCTGCCCTTTCCACCTGGCTTACTTACAATGTCAGATATTTCTTCTTTGGTCCTCACTTCCCCAAGTTATTTACCAGATGCTAAGACGGGGTCACTGAAGTCACCAGGGAAGGAAATTCTGACTGCTGCTGTTTACCTGAGTCGCACAGGCCAGGCTGAACCAGCATCTCCATGCTCCTGCAAAAATTCTAGAGGGTCTAGCATTTGTCTCATGCTATTTGTTGGACTGTTGCTATTCCTTTTGGTTTTTTTTTCATTATTAAACCTTCATTGATTTGTTTACAAGTTTTCCATCTTATCGATGATACTAGCAAAAATTCTCTGCATTTCCTTGGCTTCTTGGAAGTCATTGATTCAAGCAGCCATAGACAAGCTGGTGTCATAAAATTCTCAAAACCCCACTGCCAACATCACATTGACAATAATTTTGTGTACATCTAGTTGAAAATAATAGAAACTGTGAAGTCTGTTTAAAAAAGAAAATCACTGTGTTAAATAACATGATCTCACTCATTCATGGATAATTGAGACCATTATAAACTTTTGAACAATAATAGATACAGAGGCAGAGCAGTTTGATATGTAATACCCTTTATAATACTTTAAGCAATAAAAAAATATATCAACTTTCAATTAGTGGAATTCGAATTGCTTATTAATGCAGGGCTTTTTAAACTACTTGAGTTGAAGAACCAATTGCAGACTGATACATCTGTAAATTCAATAAAAATAAATTATTAGAAAAATGAAAAGAGAAAGCTTGAACACAAAAAAATACAGCCCTCACATTTTATTAAATCATATAGAATTACTATATCAAATTGTTGTAAAAAGTTCTAAACACCTAACTCTCAGTTTCTGTACTAATTTCAGTATAAGTAGTTCAGGAACCACCACTAGTCCACCAACCACATTTTGAGTAGCAGCAAACTAGAGGATATCATCTGACCATCCTTTCTCACTTCCTTAATCCTTTCCAATACTTGCCTTTAGACCACCCCTCCCTGCTTTCTTTTCTCTGTGGCTGCTCTTGGCAGAGAAAAGCCATTAGAAAGAGCCCCCAAGCTACCTTCCACATGTGTGCATATTGTTCCACTTTAAAAAACAAACGGAAGTAAAATTGGCAAGGCCAAATGAAGTAAGCCCTGATGCTTGGCCTTTACTTTCTCAAGGTTAAAAAACCCTGTGAGGTAGGAATTATCGCAGGGAAATCAAAGTAAGTCCACTTGTAAATAGCAAGATAAAAAAATATATATATTGGTTTTATTACAAAAGTTGAAAGTTCTCTGAACCGTGTCTTTCTCCTACTATAATGTTCTAAGATTATTGTGCCTATGCAAATCACTTTGGTATGTAGTTATCTGCACTTTCTAACAAAAAGAACTTCATATTTTTTTTTAGATTCCTTCCATTACTATTTACTAGTAATTATTCATGTATATGTTTCATTTCTTCCCCAAAGTGAGCATACTCTCTCTGAAGGCAGAGATTTTGACTATTAACATTTTATATCTTCCACAGCATCTAGCACAGAACATAAATCAACATTCCATAAATATGGAATAAGGAAAACTAGTATCAGTTCTTTTATTGTGAGTTGAAACCTTATGTGTGCTTAATATAATATTTTCAGAGGACTAAAATAATAGTTCAAAGTGAAAGGAGTATTTTCAAAACAGAAATAAAAAATATGACAACAAATTTTAATTCTCTTTGATTACTGAAAAGGCCTTAAAAATCAGTTTTTATTGCCTTGGCAAAATATATATAAGAGAGCAGTTATAGTTATTGGCTTTTTCCACAATTTGGACCATTGCAGTATTTAGCAAAGCTTTCTGAAGGCCCCTGAAGACAAGGCTGAATTTACCCCTGGTTAACAAGGACCCTTGGTCAATAACAAGAATATCCCAGCTGTTTGACCAACCTCAAGAAGCAAGTGACGATTCAAGTTGGATGGTTTTCCAATGTACACTGCCATCTTGGACTTGCTTCACATTTGACAGAATCCTACATCTGGTTTAAAAGCTTTCTACTTTTTATTTTGCCAAAGCCTCTTCAAACATTGCCTATGCGCACTGAAGCTTTTTCAAACAAATCAGAGCTTTTCATATCTCTAAAGCAGCTGTAAGGACTTTATATTTTCACAAAGGGAATAAAAGATGGAGTCTGTAAAGAGTGGCTTATGGGAGTCTTTGAACTTACAAATAAAATGTCTTAATAAGCTTATTCATGTAAACAAAATAATGGAAAATTATAAAAATCATAAAAATAACTTGTTATCTTGACCAGTATAATTATACAAATGGATTCTATCTAGTCCTGTGGAGAAGAAAAATGAAAATAACAATAATTTTCTAAAATCTCACACATTAGAAAATTATATTTAGGTTCCTAAGTAAAGTTCTAGGCACAATTTTAATGGATCAGGTTGACATATCTAATCTAATAAAAGAGAAACATGCAAATTGACTGACCCTCCAATACGCCCCAAGCCACACCCACCAACCAATCAGAGCAACTATATGCAAATTAACCCAACCAAGATGGCGGCAGGAAGCCACAGAGCTGGAGCAAGCAGGAGGCTTGCTTGCTCCAGCGATGGAGGAAGCCAAGCCTGCCGCCAGCTCTGAGATCCACTCAAAGCAACACAGTTTCAATTATGGAAGGTAAATAAACCCAAGATACATGCTTTCAGCAGGCCGTGGCCACGGAGCTGGAGAGAGCAGGAGGCTTGCTTGCTCCAGTGATGGAGGAAGA
>NW_006300365.1:1849208-1866456 GCF_000327345.1 Myotis davidii | reverse complement strand
TAGTCAGTGCACATCATAGCAGGTGGTTGAGTAGCTTTAGCATATCATTAGCATATCATGCTTTTAGTGGTTGAATAGTCGACTGGATGACCAGACACTTAGCATAATAAAACCCTAATATGCAAATTGACCGTAACAGTGGAACGAATGGTCGCTATGACACACATTGACCACCAGGGGGCAGATGCTCAATGCAGGAGCTGCCCCCTGGTGGTCAGTGCACTCCCACAGGGGGAGCTCTGCTCAGCCACAAGCCAGACTGATGTCTGCCAGCACAGTGATGGTGATGGGAGAGGCTCAGCAGCACTAAGGATGTATGACTGCAGCTTATGCCTGCTCCCCGCTGGCAAGTGGACATCTCCTAAGGGCTCCCGGGCTGTCAGAGGGATGTCTGACTGCCAGCTTAGGCCCGATCCCCAGGGGAGCAGGCCTAGGCCAGCTGGTGGACATCCCCCAAGGAGTCCCAGACTGTGAGAGGGCACAGGCGGGGTTCAGGGACTCCCCCGAATGCACAAATTTTTGTGCATCGGGCCTCTAGTAATTATATGATTCTATTTCCCTCCCCGCAGTGTTCTAGACAAACTTTAAAGTACCAAATTGAAATATATACAAAAGATAACAAATAAGGTTGTGGAAAATTATGATAAACCTATTTCATGTTGATAATAACCTCTTCATTCATACTCTGAATCCTGAGTAATCAAATCAACCATATATTTCTAAGAAAAGCATGATATTTTGCTAGGTATATAATTGCATAGGAGGTTATTTAATCTCTATTGCCAATATAGCTGGGAACAATTTATGATATTTTTACATAGTGAATTATTTTATTGATAAAACCATCCTCATTATTCAGCAATAGTAATATGCTTCAGCTTCATGAAGAGTTTTTGATCCCCATAAAAAATATAAAATTCACTAAATTTTATATTTTTATGGGGATCAAAAACTCCTCATGACATAACACATATATTCGCTAAAAGTAAACACTTGAATTCATAACAAGAAATTTCTTATAAGGTTCAAGCAATGTTCATTGACCATATAATGGCTAGTTATTCCATTATCAGTTCCAGATGTACTTTCAGAGGTAAATGTAACTTTTTTTTTCTATTTCTTATTATGTGGAAGTAGATATCCTGTGGCTAACTGCTACCCATAGGTTCCCATGAGCATTTGTCAAATGAATGAATAAATTAATAAATGAATGGATGAACCAACGAACAATGAAGAAATGAATGAGTGAATAGGTGGTTGAATAACTAAATAAAAATGGAACTATGCCTAACCAAGACTGAGTAGAATGTTATATTAGCTTTTCTACTACTTGAACTCTCTAACTATATCCAAAAATGATGATTTACAAACTCTAGGCACTTATTAAGTAACGATTTGTTTATCAACAAAGCATGGCTAATATTTCCTTCTCCTCCAGAAAATACCATAAATAATTTACATTTGTTCATTTTAAATTAGTAAAGTTTTACTGCATTCGTTATTTCATGTTAAGAATGCCTACTCGGCTGGAAGAATCATTCATGTCTTCCATAGGCTTTCATAGAAAGCACTTCCCTTATGTATAAGTCCATTTTTCCTTCTTTGTTTTAGATGTTATAGTTTGAAAGGCTATGTTAACAAACAACAAATATACAAAACAAAATAGAACCAGAGAGTGTAAGTACAAGTTTGAAGCCAGAATCCTTCCAAGGCTGTAACAGAAAATGAAGAGTCCAGAAGAGACGATTAACCCTGTCTGTCACCTCAGCTTGAGCACAGAGGACAATGCTGAAGACAGTGGGCCTTGAGGCCGCACTGCCTAGCTCTGAATCCCCACTTTTTCCTTCGTTCCAAAGGACAAGTACTCTCTCTGTGTTCAGTTTTCTCATAGGTGGATAATAAGAGCATCTACCCCATAAGCTTCTCAGAAGACTTAAGAACATGTGTGCAGTGTGTTCAAGAAATGCAAGCTATTATTATTATTACAGAGAACCCATACTCCTCTTCTAAAAAGCAGACATTCTAAAATCACATGTATTTTTCCAGTATCACTTGCCCTCAAGTTGATTTGTGAATTAAGTACTGTTCCCTTTTCTGAATGTCATGTAGATTACAGTTTTGTGTTTAATTCTTGGACTAGCCTTATGTTTGTCATTTTGTGGAGGGTGAGGGTGACAACCTTTCATTTCTCCTTTGCTCCTCTCGCCATACCTCCCCCGACCCTTTCACTTCTCCCCTTCCTGAAGGTTCTTGTTATAAAACAAGATGATTAAAAACAATTGTCAGTAAAGTATTAAGGAACATCACACGTCCCACAATGTTTACATTCTAAAAGAGGGTTTTTGGTAATATCCATGTTTAATATATTGTCTAAGTATTGACTAGTGAATTTCAGTCATAGTAGTAGTATACTGCTGTACAATAAAGAGAGGTAAACTTAGAGTACATAAGGCTAAGTACACATTTGTCAAAAGGTGAGAGAAGTGAACCTGAAAATGATGGTCTGGTAAGTCTAATATCAACAGTAACATAATCAAACAGGCCTAACGAGTGAAATTTATCAAAATCTGGAGGATGATGGCATCATGTGCAATAAGCAGCATGGTTTTACAAAGAGCAAATCATGCCTGACACAATCAATAGCTCTTTCAGCAGAGTAACAAAATTAGAGGATGAAGGGAATCAGGTAAATGTTGCCATTTGCACTATCACAGTGCATTTAAAATAGTCCCTCTGAATTTTAAATTCAACTGTAGGTAAAACTGATTCAGCTGTGAATGCTTTCTAAAAAGGCCTGAAAAAAATGTAAAATGTCATAGATAATGACAATGGAAATCATTGTGGTATGCTAGAGTTAATAAAGCTCATTCACAGCATCTCCGGAACTGATGAAAGGGAAAAAGTATACCTGAATTGTGTATAACATACTTAGTGAATAGCACATTTCATGGAATGCAATTAAGCAGATTTTAAAATACAATAGATAATCTAAAACGAGCCTAGGTGAGATCCCTGCAACAACCATCTCTTGACTAAAATAAAACAGACTGAGCTCAGGGAAAAGCCCACAGGACCAAGAATCAAGAAATCCTGGGTTGTGTTTGCTCATCTTCCCTAATTGCAGTCTTCCCTGACTCATTTACTGTCTGGGCTTCATTCCCACCCTGACTTTAAGACTTAATATGATATGACAGGAGCCTGATCATGGCCACTGAATACATTGGCTCTTTGACCAGAACTTAATGGGACAAGTATATAGATACTTTTTCAACTCTGACACCCCTGTTCTTACTTAGCTAAGGACAAATATAATTGCAGCCTTGGTTCAAAGGTGCTTGCTTGGCCCACAGTCTGATCAGAGAAAGAAAGAGGGGGTAGGTAATAAATAACTACAGGGCAATAAAATAAGAGTAACCATACAAATATGTAGAAAGTTCTAGAACAACTCAAATAAAAGAAAGAGATTGTCAGAGAGAACTGGGTAACCTTTCCAAAGAGGCGCTATGTGAATGGGGCCTTGAAGGCCAGGTAGAGGAGGGGTGGGAATTGAGGTCTATGCCACATAAAGAAACAACAGGAATAGACTTTCCTCATTGGTATAATGAGAAGAATAACTCCCATTGAGTCTAGTTCACAATGCTGCTTTAAAGAGTGGATAGAATGACACACATGACAGAATTTTGTAAAACATTATACAAATATGAAAGATTTAAATTACACTGTGAACAGTTCAAAATTGCTTTGAAATGAAATTACCTGTAGGATAAAATCTAGGAGAGACTTAAGCCCAACATGAGCCTACACGTGGCAGGATCAGCATTACCGAGATTTATCCACCTCTTTAACTCTGCTTCTAAATCACAAGTCGAGTGGGGAGATGCCACTGCAGAGCGGAGGCTGGGCTTTGTTATGGGTACATGTACTCCGAAACAGAGCATGACTCACACGTGTGGGATATGAAACCTCCTACAGATCAGCATGGTTTGCCGGCAGCAGCTGCCATTATCCTCCTCTGCAGTTATGTTCACTGCGAAGAGGGGAGTCGCCCTGTTCCCATCATCTAAGACTAAGAGCTCAGAACCACCTTTAACACCGTCTCTCTGTGCCGTGATTTCTCTGTAACTCATCAGGTTTCTTGCACTTGTCTTTTCATTTCCTTTCATGCTGGCACCAACAAATCTACCTTCTTACTTGAACAATTACAAGGCTCCTTTCCTGGGGTCTTCCATCAAACTATCAAGCTTCTCTCCCTCCCCCAGTCTGTCTTCCATATCCACTTAGTATATAAAAACACTGCTCTTGTCCTGTTTCATTCCTATTCAAAATGCATCAACAATTCCCCATTGCTTATATCAGTGATTCTCAAACTTCATGACCATGAAGATCATGTCTGGTATTTGTTTAAAATGAAGATTCTAGTATGCTTTTTCCTGAACTGATTCAATAGTGGTGGGGTCCTAGAATCTTCATTTTTAGCACACACAAATTTGGTGGTCATTCTATTAAGTGCTTTGAGGACAGTCCTAAGAAAAGAGATCAGGTATTCTTAGGATCTATACCTGAATGATAAACACCTGTTATCAAGTGTCATAAGAATCATTTATACATGATCACTTTATTTAGGCATGATTATAAAAACTACATCATAGATAACCTGTATATGTGCATAATGCATGCAGTCTATCTTTTCTATATAAAGTACCATATGAGATGTTTTTCTGCTCCTGAAGGGGCTACTATTTGGTCCAAGGATCTCTGTTTAAGTGTATCACAGTTTAAAATAAAAAGATGCTAAATTCTAGGTAGTTGTGTTCAAAAGGAGCTTGAGTCATGGTCCTAGAATCTTACAGTTTGAATAAGTCTCCAAAAAGTCACCTTTTGCCAGGAAAGGAGGGTTATCCTCCTGAGGAAAGTTAAGTCATAAAATAACTATTTCTTTCCCCCTTTCTCCTCAGGGTGAGGTTGGTCATGATGGAACATTTAACTTACTGTCTTCCATCACCGTGCTCCATCCCTCAGCCCCCACACTGGAGACTAGTGCCTGCCTTCTTTCTGAAAGTAGTAAAGTGATCAAGCAGCAAATGTGCTCGAGGTGGCCAGAGAATGATCCGAGGAGAGTGAAGCTAAGAGACATGCTACATGGGAATAGCTTACCTTCCCGGAAAGTGGCCCTCGGGGATTCATAAAGTTGACATGAGTCAAAGGGATGCCACACTAGGTAATTGGGAATGCATCAACTTCCCGGTCACCAAATAGGATGACAACACATAGAAGCAAGAGGTTTTAGAGTATATAGACTTGGGCAAAAGTAGGTTTACAGTTGTTCCTATGGAAAATAATACAACAATTAGTAAATAATAATACAGCGGTAAATTATGTGTTTTGTGTACTCACAACTTTAAATCTACTTTTGCCCCACCTTGTGTAGCCATTTGTGGAGAGAAAGGGAGACACTGTATCTGACTGAGCCAGGTCACCAGACCAGTGAACTAAACCACCGAAGTCCTCAAGAAACAGCCAAATGAAGCAATGAAAGGTCTTGGAGGCCTGCAGTCCAGAAAGGATCAATAGCCACATTGGTTGGACAGTTGTATGACATCCCCTCCTGCATCCACTAACAATGCCTGACACTCTCCAGGCCATCAGTTTTTAACTGTTTAAAATCAGCTTCTCCACACTTTTATAGAACCTCTGCTCTGACTGTTGGGGAGAGGGCATCGAAATGGAGTGTGTGTCATAATATCTGAAGTTGACTGATTTAAGCTAGAAGTCCTAAAGTGTTATGGAACAATAGTAATACTTACCAGAAGGTATGAAAATACATTCAATTGGCAACTTTAGACATCTAATTATGATAGTCTACTTTTTTTAAAAGGGCCATAAAATCAAATTATGACAAAGCAAATATAATTCCTAAGTGCATATTAATAATTCTTTTCATTTTTGAATTATCCTAAATGCAGCATGGCAAAAATTAAATAAGTTTTGAATTGTAACCCAAGACTTGCATTTTAGTACTGACAAAAATATTTTAAAAGTGGGTAATATATACATGATGAAGTATAATTTTATATTCGTGAATTAAGAGTAGTAATTATTGCAGTACTCAACAGAAAACAGGCCATTGAAACAAATAAGATGTTATTTTATCATTCATAATATTATTAGACTTTCTAAGTTCACTATTCCATTTTCAATTCTTGGTAGACATATTAAAAAATGAAAATTCCATATAACACCAAAATATTATTTTACTCATTAAAAGTTTTTGCCAGGGTCATCTCTTTCACAATATTTTTGGGTACTCATCTAAAACTGAAATCTAAAATTTCTTATCCAAATGAATGAATTAAATTATATGTTTTCTAAATTTCCCTTCAGTTCTTAAGATTTTGCAATTCTCTGTTTCCTTCACTCTTGGAACAACTTTTATTAGAACCGTTAACAAGTTGGGGCATAGTCTAATTTCGGTTCTCTATCAGAACTAATGAGAAGTAATGTAATCAAATGGGAGCAGAAATCTATAAGGGGGAGAAATAAGAGGGTAAAAATGTAAAAGAAGCAGACTGAAAAATCAGCTAAAGAAGTAACCAAGAGTTAACTTTCTTTTCATCTTAGTTAATACAGTATTCTATTAGATATATTTCACATACTTATTGGATTGCCTAAAACAAACAAAACCTTTGAAAATGATTACAGTTGAAGCTAAAATGTTCACAGATAATGAGACAGGAGCCAAATGTCACTTTCTGATTCCGATATTATACGAAGGGATCACCAGTCTGAAATAAAATCATTAAAAACATCCACATTGCTTGCTGCGAATCTGAACTGTCTAGAGAGAAACAGTTCCTAGGAGTCAGTGTCTTGGCAGCCGGGTGCCATGGCATCGGGCATTCTCCACTTCTCACTTTTCCAGCAGGTCGGGCTGAAGCATTGCTGTAACAAATGACAACAACAGAGCCTGGGCCAGCATGTGTGCCATTCCATTTCCAGCAAGTTAGTAGCCCTGGATGCAAGGATGGATGCTGGGTTACAAATATCTCATATTACAGGGATTTTGATTTTTGTCCATAAACATTCAAACTGCCTGTGTATATAACCCAAATATCAAAGATAAATTAGTTGTAAAGGAAAATATGGTAATGCAGACATGGCAAACGTAACCAGTCAGGAAGCAAGGGAGGCCACAAAGGATATCACATCAGAAACCTGTTCACTTTCACACTGGGGCTAAAGTAACCACGAATCATTTTAATTAATCGGCCATAAAATGTCACAGCCTAAATGAGTTCAGAGGATTTCAATTCAATCCATAGTACATCACAAATACCACCATGAGCCAGAGTCAACGCTGCAGCCTTAAATTTGAGGGACATGCAGATAAGAAGACAGGTGTATGCATAAAAGAATAAAGTATAGTAGAAACCAATTACAGCAAAGTCGTTTTTCTTCCATAAGAAAAAATTTTATTATAAAAAGAAAAATTACTACAAATGAAGGCAACTGTGATTTCTCTAATGATTGAAGTATCTACATACTTTCTGGATGAAATGAATTTCACTAAAGGTAAATTATAAATTGTCCAGCTCTCCATGAATATTATAGTTTTAATAAGAATTGTACCACCTTCACTGAAAAGATATATTCACCACCTCCTGTCCTAAACAATCTGATGTAATTAATGGGGCAGTTATAATTAATAAGATGTTTTCATAGCCAAGACTAAATATGCAGATGATTACAGAAGTGTGGGGTACATCTGGTTCCAAACAAGAGCCTGACAAAGACTCTCTTCTTTGACTCATTACTTAAATATTTGACAGGGTACAGAGATCTAATATGTAATTTTGCAGGTGAGCATAACCACCCAGCTAGTGCTACTGTAGATATCTTTATATTTCAGATCCATTGTACGTTTTCTAGCTTCCGCAGATTGCTTTTGGTGGCAGCTGAACACTTAGGCACAGCAAAGATGTATTATTAGCAAAAATCTGGCTTATTATTCAATTATCAATGGCTGGTTGAACTCTTAAAGCAGATTAGGTATGGCTTTGATAAGTATGCAGAAGTTCTCAAAATGTTTTAAAATAGTAACATCACAAAATGAAGCTTTCCTGGAAGTTTTTGTATTTTCTAAGATATATCTGTCTTTTTCTTGTTGCGTATAACTAAGAACATATTGTGTCAAAATGGACTTTAGGCTGTTGATATTTCAGGAATGCTGATTTATTATGTCTAAAATACAAAGTAGATAAGGGGTAAGAACTGGATTTGTTTTTCTTAATTTAAAAATGTGTTAGATAATACATTTTAGCTAGTATTTGACTCAGTAATATTGCTTATTATCAATACTCTAAACTCAACATTACCTGCATAACCTTGGGAAAGTTTTTTATTTCTTTTGGTTATGGAGACAGTGATAATAATATTACATAGTATTTTCTAATGATTAATTATGTCAGTTCCAGGCAGATATTCATTATGTTGGGTTTCTTTATGCTTTGAGTAAACATTTTCTGTTTTGTTCTTTATCTCCTTTATCCTCTACTCTTTATTTTCTTTCACCCTTCCTAAAAATAACATTTTCAGTATTTCAAAGGGAAAAAAAATTAACAGAAATGTAGGTTCCTTCAATTTCTCCACTATACAATAATCTTTCATGGCCTAATTACAAGCATCATCATGTGGTATTGTATTTATACTTACTTTGTTTTTCCACTTGAAGGAACATGCATTTTCATCTTTATGTCCTTAGATTCCAGCATATTTAGAGTACATAATAAACTAACAATAAGTACTCATTGAACAAATTAATACATTATTGAGAATATAAAATGTTACCCCTTAACAGTAAGGATCCCAGAGCCTTACTCTGATTTGATCTGTGCCTCCAGGCTGCATTTAATTTGATAATCTGTTACTGGCAAAAGAGGTTGGAGATAAGAAATAGTGTTATTTCTAAACAAGAAAGTCTTCTATGTTTCCTCTAAATTTTGTGTGTCAACTGGCTAATTTTTCTTTAGCTCATCTTTTTCTTTAGGTTAGCTTGTCATATGCAGCTAAGAGCATCCAGATGACAGTTTCAACATTTGCTTGAAAATCATCTTGAGTGCATCCAAAGTACATGAGGAGCAGTGTCTATCTTCCAAATTACCACAAGCCACAATTTTAGCAAATATTTTGCTCCTGCCTAACAAGGATCATAATTGTTCCCAACTTCCACATACCATCTTGTTGCAAAATCAATACAACATATTTTGGGATTTTGTTATGGCATCACTCTGTTTTTAAGTATCAATTTCCATATCACATATTGCTGCATGCAAAGTACCTCAAAATTTAGTAACTTAAAGTGGCAACCATTCATTACTTCCACAAGTCCAAGGATGGCTGGCATTTCTGTCAGTCTGGTGTAGGCTCAGCTGAATTCCTCTGAAATCACTCATGCATCTGCAGTGGGCTGGTGGGTTGCCTGGAAACTGGCTGATCTAAGATGAACCCACCTGGGACAACTCAGTCTCCTCCACTCCATGTCCTTCATATTCTTTGAGTGGCAACTTGGGCTTGTTCTCATGGTGGCAGCTGCGTTATAGAGGGGAGTGGAAATGTGCAAGGCCTCTTGGGGCCTAGGCTCAGAACTCACTTCTGCTATATTTTATTGCCCAAAGCAAATCAAAAAGGCATTCCATACACAAGAGATGGTATTGGAGCGGGGAGTAGGGTGGATGTCAAGGATTCTGGGAAGATGGAAGAGTAAAAAGTGACAAGAATCTGTCTAGACAATTGTACTGGTAGAATCTGACTGATATAATTATTCTGGAACTCTGAGGTCTGTTTGAGGCTTGCTTCAGGGGAAAGGCTAAAAGGGTAAACTGTGGTTAATTTTTGTCAGTTTCAGCTCTTAGGATACTAGTAGCTACCCACCCTACCCCAGCCACGTGGCAGATATCTCTACACATGTTCCTGGAGCATCTTGTGCCTGGCTTGTGGGAGCGAGGGTGGGAAATGTGAAAAGGAAATTACAAAAACAATTTCATTTATAATAGTATCACATAAAATAAAATACTTAGGGGTTAACTTAACCAAACAGATAAAAGACATATAAAATGAAAACTAAAAAACAAAACAAACAACAACAACAAAAAAACAGAAAGAAATTAAGAGATAAATAAATGGAAACACATCTCAGGTTCTTAAATTGAAAGTTTTAATATTGTTAAAATGTCAGTGTTATCCACAATGTCCAATGGCAGTTTTTGCAGAAATTGAAAAGCCCATCCTAAAATTCAAATAGAATCTCAATGACCAAAATGGTCTTGAAAAAAACACACAAAATAAAATGGGAAGACTTAAGTGTCCTGATTTTAAAACTCACTACAAAGCTACAGTGATCAAAACAGTGTAGTACTGACATAAAGGCCAATGGAATAAAATAGAGAACCCAGGAAAAAAAAACACCCTAACATGTACAGCCAAATGATTTTGACAAGTGTGCCAAGACCTTTTAAATGGGGACAGCAATCTTTTCAACTAACGGTGCTGGGAATATTGGATAACCACTTGCAAAAGAATGAAATTAGACCTTTATCTACTAACATCATATATAAAAGTTAGCTCAAAATTGATCAAGGACTTAAATGTAGGACCTAAAACAATAAAACTCTTAGGAAAGAACAGAGGACAAAAGTTTCAGAACACTGGCCTTCACAATGATTTCTTAGATATGACTCAAAGGCAAGGAAACAAAAGAAAAAAAATAGACAGATTGGACTTCATCAAATTTTAAAATTTTGTACATCAAAAGACACTTTCCACAGAGTAAAAATGCAACCCACAGAAGGAAAAAAAATTTTGCAAATCATATATCTAATAAGAGATTAATATCCAGAATATATTGAGAACTAAAATTCAACAAAGGAAAACAATCCACTTCAAAAACGGGCAAGTGACTTCAAACTACATTTTTCCTAAGAGACATACAAATGGCCAATAAGCACATGAAAAGACACTCAACATCACTAATTATTAGACAAATGCAAATCAAAACTACAAAAAGATAAGACTTTGTACTCATTAGGATGACAATTATAAAAAAAATAATAATAAAAGAGAAAACATGTTGAGAAACCAAATGTTGGGGAGAATGTGGAGAAATGGAACCCTTGTGCACTATTCCTGGGAATACAAAATGGTGCAGTAGCTGTGGAAAACAGTATGGCAGTTTCTCAAAAAAATAAAAATAGTGTTACCATGTAGCCCAGTAATTCCACTTCTGTGTATATACCCAAAATAATCGAAAGCGGGGTCTTTTTTGTTGTTATTAATCCTCACCCAAGAATATTTTTCCATTGATTTTTTGGGGGGAGGGGAGAATGGGAAGGGGGCAGGGAGAGAGAGAGAGAGAGGGAGAGGGAGAGAGAGAGAGAGAGAGAGAGAGAGAGAGAGAGAGAGAGAGAAACATTGATGTGAGATAGACACATCCATTGTGCCTCCCATAATGCCTGATAAGGGCCAGGGATCAAAGTACAATCCAGGTACATGCCCTAAGGAGGAATCAAACCTGCAGCACTTCAGTGTGTGGGCCAATGCTCCCTCCACCAAGCCACACCAGCCAATGTGAAAACAGGGTCTTGGAGAGATATGGGTCTTGAAGAGATATTTGTAAGCCATGATCATAGCAGCATTATTCACAGTAGCTAAAACATGTAGGTAACCCACATGTCCACCAATAGATGAATGGATAAGCAAAATGTGGTATATACACACAATGAAATATTATTCATCCTTAAAAAGGGAGGAAATTTGGCAACATACTACAACATGGATGAACTTTGAGAACATTATGCTAAGTAATATAAGCCAGTCACCAAAATACAAAACCTGTATGATTCCATTTATATGAGGTACTTAGAGTAGGCAAAATAATAAAGAAAGAAAGTATAATGCCAGATGACAGGGGCTGAGGGGAGCAGAAAATGATGTGCTATTGTTTCATAGGTAGAGTCTGTTTTACAAGATGAAAAGATTTATGGCGATGAATGGTGGTGAAATACGAATGTATCTTATATCATTGATGGTTAAGGTGGTAAATTTTATGTTATACTAGAGGCCTGGTGCACAAATTAGTGCACAGGTGGGGTCCCTAGGCCTGGCCGGTGTTCGGGGCTAATCAGGGCCATTCACCCAGTCCTGATCAGGGCCGGTCACGGAAGGCCTCCAGGGCATGTCCAGCACTCTTGCCCAGTCCCGATCGGCTGGACCCCATCAGCAAGCTAGCTTACTGGTTGGAGCATCTGCCCCCTGGTGGTCAGTGTGCATCATAGCGACTAGTCAAGTGGTCGACCAAACTGTTGACCAATCAGTCGGACACTTAGCATATTACGTTTTTATTATATAGGATATTTTAACATGATTTTAAAAAGGGAGAAGAGAAGGGGGAAAGGATTCCACAAATGTTAGAAGAATCTGAAAAGCCACAGGGCAACGGATATGGATACAAATGGAGAGGAACTTGGTGTAACTGCCTCTTCCTGCTAGTTGTGGAGCATCTCAGGGCAGAAAAGAAAGAAAAATCACAGCACTCCTTCCTCGCCTAAGGACACAGCTCATAGTCAACTCCCCAACTCCCACTCTTTACCCCAGTCCTCTGCTCACGTAATGTGGGCTAGGAGAGGGTAGAGATAGGGAAGTGAGTTTATGATATGCTGTGTTGGCAATGATTGAGAACAGTGACATAGATTCAGAGCTTGTGGAAAGTGGACCCAATTTTTCTGTTTTGTTTTAACAGTAAACAATGTATTTCATCAGCATTCTTTGGATTCTGAAGGATATAGTTGCCAATTCTGAGGCAAAAGGAATACTCCCACTCCACATCCTATTATTGTAGTTGTATTATACCGTTTAATCTGATTGGGTAGGTAGAGTTGTAATTTATCTTTATTTTTATCACATAGACTTTTGGAAGGGTTAAGGGCCAGAACTCAAGGGCACACAGCTGGGAAGTGGCCAAGCTTATAACCAAATCCAAGTTGTTTGATTTTAAGAGAATGGCTCCGTAATTTCTACACTCCACTTGAAGGGTTTGCGATTGGCAATCAGATTGGGAGGAGGAACTAGCAGTTTTCTGAAAGCTGCATTTGCATAGCACTTAACATAAGATTTAAAAACAAAACAAAAACAAAACAAAGCAAAAACCTCAACTGTCCAACTATCCTAGTAAACATGGGTGGAGGAATTGGTAAAAATTATGAAGACAGCTAATCACCACCTCCTCCCATTAGACTAACACTTGGCAATGTCTTTGCAATAAACCTAGTGCTTTTCCCACTATACAGCCTTTCTCCTGTAGTGGGTGATGTTGCATCCTCCAAAAATATGTTTGGTGTCTTAACCTCCGGGACCTGAAAATGTGACCTTATTTAGATATACAATCTTTACAGGTGTAAGCAGTTAAGATGGGGTCATACTGGATAAGGGTGGGCACCAATCCAAAATCTGGCATCCTTACAAGAAGAGGAAAATGTTGCTGCAAAGAGACCCACAGGGACGCATGACATCAAAGGAAGAGATAGGAGTGATGCATCTACAAGACTAGGAACACCAAAGATTTCCCACCATCATCAAAAGCTGGGAGAATGCCAGAAAGCGTCATCTTTTGGGCCTTCAGAAAGAGCAGTTGACACCTTGATTACAGATATCTTACCTCCAGAACTGTGAGACAATAAATTTCTGTTGTTTTAGGTCACCCAGTTTGTCATAATTTGCTAGAGCAGCCTAGGGTCCACCTTTCACCTTCTTCCACACGTTTACAAATTCTCTCATGATAAATACTCTAGTGCACACCTTGTATAATCTCATGAAGAGGAAAAGAGTCACAAATAAACCAGCATTTTCTATTCCTTAGAATTAAGAAGACATGTGACAAGGAATCAGGAGGAACAAAAAGCCTTTGCTTGGGAATATAGTTTTTTTCTCTCTCCAGTTCTCAAAAGGGCAGTTCCCTACCCTTCCCCACCCCCAGCCTGGAAGCTAATCTCAAAGCTTCCAGTACAATTTTATTCGACCTTTACTTAAAGACCACTTCTACCAGGCAGCTGACTTTATTCCATCCCCTTGGGCTGTTGCAAGAGGCAGGTTTCACAGTCTTCCTTTCTTTGTACTGCTTGGGAATGTAAAGCCTGCTCATCCTAAAAGAAACCAACCCAGAAGTGCCACGCAAGGCAACTGCAGAACCTATTTCATACGCTTTTGAGAAAAACTATTCAGGGAAGAAAAAACGAAGAAAATGAAATAGTCTGTTTATCTGAAAACTGTGTTTTTCATGCTAAGTATTACATCTACAGAGCCGATTCATCACATCCACCAATAAAGTGGAAGTGAAGCATGGTTCTTCCACACATGGTTTGACATGGAAAGCGAGTATTTTATCGGCACTGGGTAATTTAAACTCGCATAGTGGTATCTGGAGTATATTAGCAGCATGCCACGCAAAGACTAGATTGCCCGACAATTTGTGTACCAGAGAGAAGCAGTTCATAATAATTCAGGAAAGAGGCAAGAGCAGAAAGTGCGGGGAAGTTCCTTTATTGTCAGACAAATATAGCTGTCATTAAGAGGATACTGATAAAACCTAAGAAACCCGGCACTCTGTTTACTAAATACTGGTTTATATGGCAGAGTTGCAGGCAAACTCTGGAAATACTCATGCAATCACATGTACAGAACTGATCTGTCTAAGAGATCAGTTGGATTCGTTCTGTTGGATTCATTCTTCCTATTTTCTCATCTCTCTTATAACAGCAGGTGAAGGCATACATACACAGAGAAAGATGCATATTTATGGCAATGAAAACAGGATGCATTATGGTTAAAAGTGATGGCTCAGGATTTATACTTCCTGGATTTGAACCCTTGGTTTACCATTTACTGCTGTGCAAACTTTATGTGTAAAAGAGAGATTATATAGTTGTTGTCTCCTGTGTACTATAGTGGCAAGCATTAAATAGGATAATGCATGCAAAATTCAGCCCAAGGCACAGAAAAAGAGGTCAATAAATTTCAGATATCATCATCATCACCATTATTATTATATGCATGCATACACTTGCTATCAGTGTATGCCAGTACAATTAAAAGCATCTATAGGTTAATATATAAACTTAAGGGCTTATGAGCTTAAGATAGGCTTGAAATTTGGGGAAATTATACGAATTTTTCCTTTAAAACACCAGCTGCTGGTGAGGATGTGGAGCAATAGGAGCTCTTATTCATTGCTGAGGGAAAGCAAAAAGTTACACCCATTTTGGAAGACAGTTTGTCAATTTCTTACAAAACTAAACATAATTTTACCATATGATCTGACAGTGGTATTCCTTGGTATATACCAAAAGGATTTAAAAATGTATGTTCTCACAAAAACCTAGGCCTGGATGTCTAGGTTCATAATTGCCAAAATTTGAAAGCAACCAAGAAGTCCTTCAGTGGGAGAATAAATAGACTGTGGTACATCCAAACAATGGAATATTATTCAGTACAAAAAAGAAATGAGCTATAAATACATGAAAAAGACATGGAGGAGACTTAAATGCATATTACTAAGTGAAAGAAGCCAACCTGAAAAGGCTACATACTATATGATTTCAACTACTATAATAAGACACTCTGGAAAAAGTGAAATCATAGAGACAGTAAAAGATTAGTGGTTGCCAGGGAGAGAGGAGTAGGGATAAATGGGCAAAGCACAGAAGACTTTTATGGCAATAAAACTACTCTGTATGATATTATAATGATGGATATATGTCATTACATATTTGTCTACACCCTTAGAATGAATATAAGACACCAAGAGTGAACCTTAAGGCTGTGAACTTGTATGATTATGATCTTTGGGTTCCAATGTTGGTTCATCAGTTTTAGCAAATATACCTCTAGTGAGAGATGTCAGTAACAGGGGAGGCTATGCATGTGTGAAAGCAGGGATATAGAGAAATTTCTGTATTTTCTGTTCAATTTTGCTGGGAACACAAAACTGCTCTAAAAAATGTGGGGCATCTGTAATACTCTCAACAATACTCTCAGAGCCCAAACCTAATCAAATGGCCAATTAAGTAGTACAAGAAATCTGTTCAGTATTAATAAACCTTATCACCTAGTCAAGTAGCAAAGAGCATTGTCTCAGCCATTTATGGGCCATTTTAATCCCACTATAGCAGATGGAATAGCAGTTAAAGGCAAAAAGTCGCTAAATCAAAGGTATTGAGGGACAGTAACAAATGAGTCATTGTTTTTTTTTTCTGGCTTAACAGGTGGCAACATAGAGCACACAAGACTTGAAGCAAATCCCAGCTTCCACCCCTTGATCTACAGTAGGTTCACAGGACTTTTCAGACCCCCGATGGGCTGGTTGATTTTCATATCAGCTATACACAAAGGTTTACATGATATCAAGTGAGTAACTGCATGTTAAAGTTCTTTCTAAGACTCATTAAAACTAGAAAATAATAATACAATCCATTATTAAACTCATTGTCAGAGATCATCTTAATATGAGGTTAAAAAACAAATAAAGCTAAAAAAGCCAGTCTAGAAAACTGGACTCTCCACTCCAGCCCATGGAAAGCCAATGAAGAAATTTTAACAAGTGAGATGATCAAAGTGGTGTTTCAATGGGTTGTCGTTGCATCTATGTATGGACTTGTTTTTATTGAGTCATGTTTTTCTTCTTCAAATCAAAAGAAGTCAGAAATAAATCCCTATAGGGGAGAAACCAAGATGGCGGCATAGGTAAACACCGGAGTTTGCTGCCTGGAACAACCACTTCAAAAATACAACTAAAAGACGAAACGGATATTGTCTAGAACCACAGGAGGGCTGGCTGAGTAGAAATTCTACAACTAGGAGGAAAGAGAAAAACACTGAGACTCAGAGGAGGCGCAGTGCGGAAGTGAGATACTAAGGTGCGGAGTGCATGCGGAGCGGGCTGGCGGCTGAGGGCGGGGTTGTCGTTTTCAATCAGGAGGGAGTCTCAGGCTCTGAGCTCCAGTTCCGGGCGAGTCTCTAGGGACCCAGATTCACACGGGAGAAGTGGGACTATGTGCCATCGCTCAGAACCCTAGGGCAGCTTTCTCTCCATGGGGCTTGCAGCGATTACTGGGACATTGAGAAGCAGAGCCTCTGAGGGCAAGACTGAGAGCAGCCATAACTGCTAGCCCCACCCTGTTGATCCTGTGGTACCCACCCCGCCCAA